>NW_009935785.1:0-17506 GCF_000696875.1 Nestor notabilis | reverse complement strand
ATCTGCGCTACCAGTTTTGGTTACTGAAAGTCTCATTACCAAAAAAATCTCTAATTTGGAATCTAGCAGTGGACTGCAGTTTTTCCTAGAGCAGGGTTTGAAAGTGTGGCTTAGCTACCCCTGCAAACCAAACTCTTTAGTGAAACTTCAAGTCCCTGGGTTAGAAGCTACTTTAGCTACTGGGTTTTTTTCCTATGATGTTTTAAACTGGTCGCTTCATAGTGAAGTTTTTCTTTCAGTATTAAAATGACACTAACATCTTGCAGTGAGAAATGACAGAGCTGCTGTCTAGGGAAAAAATACTCATTTAGCAGTGTGAAATTTGTTACTTTTGTTTGTAAATGTGAAGTTGTTCTCAGGATGTGCAAATCTACCGTTTAAGATGCCGGTGCAGTAAGCAAACCTCCCCTGTCCTTTATGCGCTTCCATCATCTTTGGAAAAAGGGAATGGCAGAATACTGAAGTCTGCTCTCTGTCTTACTACATAGTTGTTGCTTCCCTGTGTAGCACTTTATTTTACCCAGGATGATAGGAATTAAGAAAACTTTCAGTCTCATACATAATACTACTACTGACTGCTAGATTGCTATTGCACCTGCTACTTTTAACTAGCAAAATATGGATTCTGCAGATTTGCACTTTTAAGTCACTGATTTGTTCTAGTTTTGGGCTAGGTAAGTGCTTCCTAGAAAGACTAGCACGATTATTAAAGCAGGTACATTGATACAGAGAGGAAGGCAGTCAAGATCCCCATGCTCAATCTACTCTTACGTTATATTTAGAACTAATTTAGTAGTTTAATCCCTGGATAGAACTGACATAAATTTGCCCTTTTTAGAGCTTTCCTAACCACTAGATAGTAGGGACCTACTGAACATGGGGATGAAAATGTACTGGTTATGAAAAGAAGCCAGATGTACTTCAGTACTATTCTAAACTCCTCTCTTAGAAAAATACTGGGCCATTCTTGGAAATTCTGGCTTGAAAAGGAAGACAGGGAAGGTTCAGTGAGAAATTTTTGCTTTGATCAGTAAAAAAAAAAAATTGCTCTGAAATCACAATGAAAACTTAAAAATAGAAGATGTACTAAGAGTTTGCCATGTGGTCTTCTAACAGGACCTGCTGCTTAGCAGTGTTCTTAGGGAAGACTTAGGAATTTAAAACATGGAAACTGCAATACATTTTGATTTTTACTTACCAAGCTTGTCACTGTTCATTGCTGTTCAGAGTTTCTGTCTTTCACATCAAGTCTTCATGCTTTGACATAGTTAAAATGAAACCCAAATTTTTCCTTGGGTATGTTTTACCGCAAATTAAGATTTATTTCTACAACCTCTGTTTTGAAGAAGACATACTTTACTTTAAAAAATACTAAATGTATTTAACTGGCATAAACCAGCTCTTCAATTACATTATCTTAATCTCTGTATCAAAATTGAAAATGCTACCTTTGCAAATAATGGCATGTGTGTACAAGCAGTTATGCTTGTATCCACCTTTATTTAATACACTGTTTATTGTTTACATAGATGAAGAACTTAATTATGAAATTGTCTTCCTCAAAACAGCATTTAAAGGGGTGAATAAATACTTTTCTCTTTCTTTTAATTAAGACCTGTCAGTCTGCAGAAAGCAGACCCTTGTTGGCAGAACAACAAAATGAAAGCAGTGCAGGACACTGGGGACCTGTAACACCAAAAGGACCTGGAAGACCCAGACGACCAAAGAGACGTGGTCGACCACGGATGGGTGGAAGATCCAGGTGTTCTGGAAGGCTGAGCAGACCTGGTCAGTCCCCTTCAAAGTCACTTAGTAGTGTGTCAGCAGAACACAATGTATTCAGAAGAAAAGCTAGGTTAAAAGAGGTATGGTTCTCTTCTGCAATTACTTCACAACTATCCTCCCCTCTTTTTATTTACTTATTTTTAAGGAATCATTTTCAAAAGATTGGGTTTAATTTATTTTTTTTACATCCTTGTGTACTGACAAGATGAAGGACTAAGGAAATATTAAGTTGTCTTTCAAGGAAAAAGTACTTCTACCAGAACACTGGGCAAAGGGAAAATGGGAACTCAGTCTGGAAAGGAACTTTTGACATGTAGATACATTCTTGCTATCATTTTTCTGGAGAAATGGTGTTACTAGCTATTATTATGTATCTCCTCCAACACAGTAAAAAGAAATAAGTGAAGTTGGGCAACATCAAAAAAAAAGAAAAGAAAAAAACCCAAACCAAACACACACAGAGAAGCTCTTGGGGGAGGATGGAATGGGGATTAAAATCCATGCAGCTAACATATGTTTTTTTGTTTGTTTCCTGTGTGTTGTGGAAGAACCTTTATGGCTACTAAATCTACCAGTGTTGCTCTTCTTTCTATGAATTGGCAGCATCTGTGGGGCTGAGTTTTGTCTGTATAAGGGTAGAAACTGTTTTGAGGTTTTCTAATTTATCTCTTTTGGTGTTATGTTTGCATCTGTTCTCTAAGCTGCTTAAACACATAGTGTAGCCTTAAAAAAAAGAGTAGTGATATTTGATGTTCTGAATGTGGGATGCATAACCTCTGCTGGTTGCTCTGCTCTTAATAAATTCTGGCTTTTGACAGTTAATACAACAGTGTGATAATGAAGACTTAATGGAGCTGGCTCTCCCACGTCTCACGAAGCTTGTTACAGTATTTGAATTTCTGTTGATGAAGGTGAGGTGTTTTGGGTTTTTTTTTTTTAATGTAAAACTGTTTAAATTATTTTAGGGAGACTTCCTTTAGTGTACATAAAAAAGATTCATTTAGAGATGTATCTGAATTTCCTAAGCATTGTTCCACACGTCACTTCAATCTACACAGCCGAAGCTCTGGTAGGTCTCTTGACTGAAAGCCTCACTTTTTGCTGACTGGTTCAGTGGCTTTTTTTATTACTCAAAAATCTCTTCACTTGAATGTTTGTATTTTAAAACCTTGAATGAAACAAACTGGCATACTTTAATTTCATTGGTTTGAAAATATGGGGGGAGGGGAAACAAACCCTTTTTTCCCCCTGTTATTTCTAGGTTGAAAAAGGGTATCCAGCCAAAGCTTACTTCCCAGATGTGTATAAGGAATTTGAAGACTTGCATAATATGGTAAAGAAAATGGCTTATGATCACCTCAGTAATTCAGATTTGCTGAGTTGCCAGCAGCTTGTTGAAATAAAAGATGCTAAGGTAATAAAGCACTCTGTTTGGAACTGTGATTTTTGTTTGTTTTGTTTTGTTTTATTTATTTTAGATGCTTTGCACTTTTATTTTTCTCTGATAAGCTTTGTCATGCTGAAGAAAACATGGGGTTAGATGAGCAAAAAGAGACATTGTAAAAAATCCAGCAACTAACTGAAGAGAAAAAAGAAATCCATAATAAAACTACAGTTCTAGTTTATGGCAATAGATACAACTAGATAGTAGATAAAAAAAATTCTAGCAGCACTGGTACCTGTCTTGTGTATCTGGGGTAGTATGAAGCTGCATGTTACTACGAGGTGTGCTCAGCAGTAACTGCTAGTGAAAGTACATCTGGATGTTTGACTAGGAAGAAAGGGTCTATATTTAAAATGAGTGGCCTTGATTTAAAGGGATAAGTGGTTTCATTGCAAAATGAGGACAAACTGAATGCATCTATGCAGTTCACAGCTGTAGTAACAAATGTGAAAGGTAGTGAATACATTAATAAAGCTGCAAGCTATTATTTCAGTGATTCTTCAATCCATTGCTTATGCAGCTGTATCTAGAAAGACAGTGCAGGCTTGGTTTTCTGGTTGTTTTTTGTTTTGCTGTTCTTTTTTAGTGTGGATCTGTTTTTCCTTATGGATCCTTATCAATCTTATATTCCCCTTGCTTAGAATAAAACAGCTCTTTGTACTTAACATAGTTTTGGTTTTCCCTTCTCTGTTTCCAGTAGCAAAACCACTGTTATGTGTAATACCTCCAACAAAACTCCTAAATGATGTGCTCATTAAGGTACATCAGCACTGAACGTGCAACTACCAGGAGAGGGGAGCATACTGGAAAAGTTAGAGTAGGGATGGTGGAGATAAGAACTTGGTTCTTATAATCCTGGATTAAAAATAATTAAGTCCTGTATGGACTGTTAGCAGTGGTTAATGTTTATGTTTCAGAATAAATTGTGACATTCACTGTATGTACTAAAACACTTCCTAGAATTACTGAGTGCCCATTTGGCTATTCTGTAACACTGATGTTTCCCTCTGGTGAAATGAAATTGCACCAAGTAAAGGGATGCTGTTGAGAGTGGTGTCCAAAAATGGAACCTCTTTCTTGCTTCTCTTCAGTATTAATGTGTACTTTTAATACAGAATTATGCTCTTAAAAAACCCCAACACCCTCCCCCCTGCCCCAAAAAACCCCAAACCAACAACCCAATAAAACAACCCAGCCTTGACACTGTGTAGTAGCACACCTGCATAAGGATGAAGCACAGGACTGGAATGTGGGGATGGGACTTAGAGATATTCTTAAACAGGAAGACCTAAATGTTTTTCAAATTATGTAGAGCCTCAACAGTGTTCTTTATTAAACCTGCTCTTGGTAACTGTTTCTGGATTCTATATGTAACTATTGTACACCTAATTCTTTTGAGTTTGCCTCTTAATATTCACCTTCAAATGAAGGTCATGTTCTATTAATGTGGAGGCTGATTGAAAACATGGGAGTCTAAATACTTCATTGAGCTGTGATAATGAATTGCCAGGCTAGGCCTTTGTAGTTCTAGCTCAGTTTTAAGAAAACGAATCCATATATCAGCATTTATATATTGAGATTGGAGAAGCTAAATTGTACTTCTTTTTTTTTTTTCTGTAAAGGTTGCTGAATCCCTAGGAATTGCAGAAATACTTGCTGGAGAAGAAAAGGCACAAGCTGCAGACTCTCGTTCACAATGTATAATTAAAACAGTCAGTGAGCAAGTGCCTGTGGAGATACTGGGACAAAAACGGTTAGCTGAGGTATGGAATACCTTTGTGAAAAGTAAAAATGAAACTAAGACAAATTAACACTCGTTAAAACAGATAATACTAGTATGATTTTGTAAGGAATGATTATCTGACTTGTGTTAAGGCTTTTCATGGTGTTTGGAAATACTCTCTAGTGTGGTATCATATATAGAGAGTATATATAGCTAGTTCATATGCCATGAACACTTTAGGTAGTGAGACACTAAAGATGTACTTTGGGAAGACACTTGTTAGCATTCAAGACAGAATCTCAAAGGCTTACGGGTAATGTCATGGTACAGGGAAGAAAGAATATTGGAGGCATTAGTAAATGGGGGCCACACAATAAGAAGGATCCCCAGATTGTAATTATTTGTGCTGGTGTAAGTGGGCTAACGTACAGCAGGCTCAGATGCTGGAGAAGTGGTTGCTCTGCTTACTGGTGGTAGGCAGAGAGGCATGAAAACAGTTCCTTTCTTACTAACAAGGCAGCTGACTAGATTTAGTCTGTTTACAGCTGTAGCAGGGAGCTCTGTTTTCTCTTCTTGAAATTCACATCTCTGTGGTCCATCCCCTTAACAGTCCTACTTTTTATTTAATCTGAGTTGTTTCTGGTCATGGATAAATAAGAATAGTGCTTTTTTACTTTGCTGCCTGTAGTTAAAGAGCTGATCATGTTTTCATTAACCAAACAATACTGGGCAGACTGTGCATGCCCCTTGATTCAAGTTGGAGGTTTCATGCCATACAGCTAACCACAGAGGCTCAGAGAGATGCTTTAATGTTGAGGCAAGGGCATATTTTCAACCAAATATCAAAAGTAATTGGTGGCATTTTGGCAAAGCGTGATGGCTGTGTTTAAAGCTTTACTTTTTAGGAAGACCTTTAGTATTAAAGTCCTGTTTTCAAGGAGAGTATCTGTTCACTGCCATGAAGTGTCCACAGTTAGTTTGTTGTCTTTTCCAGTATTGTCAGCTGTTACGGTGGCAGCCAGTTAATTACCTCTTGTATTGACAGAGCTCAGGGGAGGACCTGTTGCCATCAGCCAAAAGGACCAAGTTAGAAGACGTAATGGAGAATGTGAATAATGATCATGCCAGTCAAGATGAAGTGAAAGAAAAGAGTGGGAATTTGTGTACACTGTTTGGAAAAGATGGTAACCTCTTCAGATTTTCCAGTTCCATTCTGCTTGTGGAGGAGCTGAACAAATCTCATGATTCTTTAAGCTACTGTGGGTTTTGTCTTAAGGTTTAATTTATTAACTTGTTTCCCTGGTCCTTCAAAAGCAGCTGTTTAAATGGAAAGGCATCATGGTGGGGTGCAGGGAAGTAAGGGATGATGCAGACCACAGCAGTAGCTCAATTCTGAATGCATGATAATCTGGTTATTAATACTGCTGCATTACTATGAGCATAGTACTGTCCTCTACTGTGTGCTTTCTGAATGCTTCCTATTCACCCTATCCTTTACAGCAGGGAAGGTGCATGACCTTTGCACCAGGAGTGGGAGAGCAGGGGAAGAGGAAGCTGCATGTATGTCCTTCCTCTTTGCCTCAGCAGGCTGCAGGAGCAGGAGAATCATCAGAGCTTTGTGGAACCTGGGGAAGGGGGAGAGCTGGAGGCTGTCCTGTATCCCAGTGGAGATGTGAGGAGATTGGAATTTAGGCACCACTCTGCACCACAGTTTTTGGGTGGTTGCCTTTCTTTTTATCCCTTTGTTGTCTTCATTCACCCCTGCCCCTCAGATTGGCAGGGTAACAGTGGATTAGAAAGGAAAGCAAGATGGATCCCCACCTATAATCTTCTAAAACTCTGCTGGTCTTTGATGCAGAAGTGTTGCATTATGATCACTGTTGTCAAAGATTCCAGTCCTTGCCCACCTCTAGTTAAGATCTGTCTATCAGTACAGTCCTCTTGCTTTGTACAGACTTTTCTCTGGTGATGCTGTAGGATGCTTTGCTTTGCTCTCTGCACATCTTTCTGCCAGGGGTTGTGTTTTTGTTTTTCTCTCTGTTTCTTTTTCTTTCCCTGGAAGGTTCTCTGCATGACCATGCTTATTTCTTACTGTATTAATGATTTACTTCTGGGCTAGGAGGTTTTTTAAATTTGGTTTCACTTGCAGTTCTAGTAAGGTTTTTTGCGAGTGCACAGTACAAGAAGTTAAAAATGGTCCCTTCTGCAGTGTGTGCAGTGATAGCTTTCATAAGAACTAAAAAAGCCCCCAAACAACCTACTGGTTCCTTTTGATTGTCAATTACAAAAACTGACAGCTCCTACTACTGTAGTTTAGTAGTTATTGTTCAACTGTTTGTGACCTAGCTCTTGGTCCAGGTCAAATAACTGGTAAAACAAACTAATTTTGCAGTGCTTTAACCTTTTCTGTCACAGGATGAAGGTGCTCCTAGGGCTGCTAGCACTGATAATTAGATATGTAGTAACTTGATGACATGTCTGAGTCCAGGATGAGCTTGATTATCAACAGATATTTTACTGAGTTTAAATGTTTCTGTCAATTTACTAATGGTAATATTCTTTATCTTTTAATGTCATAAATTTCTTTAAGCTGTATGCCAGAGTATGACTTTGAGCCCAGGTTGTTTTCAGGATTAACTGAAAAATGCCGCTTCTGATGTCAGGTCCCTTGCTATGAAAATATTCAATAATATTTCACTATCCAGAAATTTCCTAGTATTTTTCTACAAACTTTCTCATTGGAAATTGCTGTGAAACTCTTGTAAGGTGCTTCAGGTTTGCTAACTGGGGGAAGGAAAGCAGGGAGGCAGTCTAGCTTTTCCTCCGAAATTACTGCTGAAAAATAATTTTTTGGACATGCAATATTAGATTGCTCAACAAAATTATATTTATTTTCATCCTTTCAGGTTGTAATCAATTAAATGGAGAAATCCTGCTATCAAGAGATGGGCATATCACTTGCTGCACAACTGGAAGCACAGAGCAACATAATTTGCTTGCTGATTCAGGAGTCAGAATTGATGCTGGAAATTCAGGTACCTTGTCCCAGACTGTGAAAATGAGGGTAGAGTATTCCCAAGCTGTGGCGAAAGAGGAACCAGACCTGGCAGGTGAAGCGTCTCTGCTACACGCTGAAGTTGTATTACCGGTTGAAGCAGATGGCTCACCTGGATTAGTCCAAGCACACTTTGTGTGTGAGGATGCAGCTGGTGGGCTCTTGGCTCCTCAGCTTTGCACCTCTGTGTCAGAAGATGCAATGGGCAGTCAGAGCACTGACATAGCAACGTGTGAAGAAAATGGGCACCATCAAAAATACGAGAAACTGCAAGAAGAAAACGGTAATCTTGCAATTAAAGAACATTCTGAACAACTCCATAATGCAAATATGACTGATGAGATGCTGGAACTTGAAAAAGCTTTTTCAACAAACATTGTGCCAATAAACCAGCCACACAGTGCTCAGACTGAATTGCACCAGAACCCTGTCCAGGAAACCTCCCTGTCTGCTCATGTGAACCATGAAAACTCTCTTAAAAATGCAAATGACTTTTCTTGTGGGACAGAGGAACAACATGAGCTGGAGAATACAATTACTGTAGATGAAACTGTAGCCTTTGAGATTACTGATGAGAGCCATGATTTTTTGTCTCAGGGACAGGAACAGATTTTTATTCAGACTTCAGATGGGCTTATCCTGTCTCACCCAGATACTGCTGTTCTGTCTCAGGCAGAAGGCATTGTTATTGTAACCGATTCCAGTGGTACCACAATGCATATCCGCACGCCTGAGGGGATACCTTTGGAAACTGTGGAAGCACTACTGGCAATGGAAGCAAATGGCCAAAGTGAAGAGATTTTGCTCTCGCAAAATGAATTGGAGCCATAAATAAGAAAACTATATGCTTTCTTCTGGAAAAGAATGACTCTATCAAATGTATATTTTTCTAATGTGAATACTGAAATAACTGAAATTTAACTTATTTGTAAGCTGTTTCTATGCCCTGTACTTTTTATAACTTATGTTTATATGGATCTAGCAGCATTGCAACCAAAAATTCTAGAATTAACATCATTCTGTTTGCTTTATATGTTGGGGTGGGTGGAAAGTGGAAATCTGTCAACCCTGAAACTGTTGCACTGTTCCCTTTTGTTATTTAATTCCTTTTCTCTCCAGTCATCTAAAAATGCAGGAAGCTGTATTGCTGTCCAGCAGTGATGTGCTGTGTACTGGCACGCTGTGTATGGGTAAAATAAAAACTATATTAAAAACATGGCGTTTTCTGTGCCATTGAGTTTACAGAACACTTTGTTACTGCACTTGCTCGATGCTAATGAATATTCAAGCTGGCTTTTAGACTTGAAGAGCATAAATCTGCCCGGAAAAATAGGCAGTTTTAAATATAATCTGGGAACAGTGTGACAGCCTAGCTGATCCTTACTTCAATAAGCATCCACTGAGTTAGAGATAAAAATAACCTCCAACAAAAACTGTTGGAAATGTATTTAAGTATGTTTGTGTAATGTTCAGCCACACCTTTAGAAACTGCTTAGACAGAAACAGGAAGGTGCTAAGTAGTGATCTGGTCTTCCTTACTGATACCAGATTCTTTTTTTCTCTTTAGTCCATGATAGTCTATTTTTGTTTGACTTGTATCACACTTTTTCTTTCAGATGATGCATCCTGTGTCAGTTCTGAGGTTTGACCTTCCCAAGAACTCCACACTGCCTTGTAATACTTAATCATAATAAAAAGGTGTCCTTGACTATCATCCCTGTTTCTCTATGCAGACAGAAAACTTACCAAACTGGTTATTTACTTCTATCTACTTCTATCTACCTTGTATTACTGTCACACTTTTCAGTATGTTGCTTGGATGATAATATTTTTTGTGGAGAATTCCTAGCAGCTTCTTGTCCAAGGCACTGTCTTTACTTTCAAGAAGCGTGGCAGGTGAAAATGAACAGCCTTACATGACTAGTATCTTTTAACACAGTTGGGTTTGGGGTTTGTTGTTGTTTTGTTTTTCTTGATTGCCTAAGTAGGAGATTAGTTTGATTAGCCAAAACACTGCCTTTTAATGTGTGGATGTGAAAGATGTCATCACATATTAGTGAGCTCCTGTCTCATGGTTAGGTTTATGGTGTTGGTGTAGGTTTTGTTTTGGTTTTTCCCCCCTATTTTTTAGGAGGTCACAATGGTCAGAGGACACAGGCCTACTCTGTAAGTGAAGATCAAGGTGAAGTGAAGCAAAGTAAGGTCTTCCAGTCTTCGATCACAGTGAGCAATGCTTTATTACATTCTTTTGTACTGACTAATAACTACATCTGAGGACTTACTTAAAATATAACAAGCAACTGCTTAAAGCTATAATGACAAAATATCTCTGCAATAATTTTGCAGTAATCTGTGTCCAACAGCAGTCAGTGAGCAAGGGGCTCTGTAAATATGAAGACAACTTCATGAGAAGAGAACAAACCACAATTTCTACCTGTGCAGAAAATGAAAATTTGCTTCAATTCTGTCTTCCCTATTGATTTGCACATGCTGAGAAATACAGTCCACCTACTCCCATCTTAAAAGAATAATCCTGTAAGTGAACCAACCTTTTGTCCCTGGAAAATACTTTTCCAGTATGAAGGTGTTTCCATAGTGACAAGGGTTTGGCCCTACTCCAATAAATTCAGGTGGCTGTTAAACTATGTGGAACACTTGTACAGAAAAATAATAAACTCCAACAAAGCTATTCATAACTGATTGTGCTCTCCTTGAGCTACAGCAGAGTTTCTTTTTAGACGATAGGAATCTGGGATAAGACTAGAACACTATTAAGCTGTCAGAAACAATCTCGTTATTGAACAGAGCAACATGTTGAGAAAAGTTTCCTAATTCATGTCTGTTCTGTTACTGCAGAAAACTCATGCATTTCCCTTACTGAGCTTACAGGGTTTTAGCTTGGAACTATTCAAGTAAGTGACCCTACTTGTCCTATCAGAAGTCTGTTCTAGAATCTCTTTTAATTAGATTTTTCTAGTGTCAAAGCACGGCTGTTAAGGACATTTCATAGCAGTGTGCATTTTGTGTCACTTAGTTCAAAGGAGAATTGAGGGTAAACATCTGTCAGGGCACATTGATGAGTCAACAGCACTTAGAAACACTACATAATTGTGTGAAATAGGAGATGGAAATCAACAGCTTATATAGGAGCAGGTCACAGGCAGTCAGAAAGTGGGAGGAATTTAGATTATTAATCATAACGAAGTAAGCAGAAGGCCTAAATTCACTACACTTAGTTAAATTAAGGATTTAACTAAAAGTTTGTGAGAGGGCTGCATAGTTTCCACATTGTAATGCACTTTTCTGAAAAGTGATGATTTGCAACAGCAACTAACAGTTATTAAAGGTTGGGCAAGTGTGGCAACTTCTCCATGCTATCCAGGTCTGACAAGAACTTTATGCCACAGTGACTATTATGTCTTTAGGAGTGAAAGCAAGTATGAGCAGTGAATTCCACTTCAGCATTTAGCTTTTGCATGAACTGTTTCTCCTGAATAGACTCACTACTCCCTTTTCCAAGAAAGCAGCATGAAAAAGAAAAGTAAGAGTTTGAACCACTGGTTCTTGTCACATAAACTGCTAACCAAAACTACAGCAGGGCACACCTTTAAACCAAAACCACTTGACATCAGAAACAGTAATCCAAGGAAAAACTCACTGAGCCTCATGACTGGAAGCAAACAGTGTGGGATAAGACCATGCCTGAAGCAGACTTTGTTTTTTTTCAACAGATGCTTTCACATAACATCTCTACAATGAATTAAAAGAGACAAGATCTTTTCATATAATGACTGTGGAATAGTGAATTGTACTAAACCTTCCCAGTGTGCTCATTCAGGCTGGGATCACTCTTCAGGGGTGACATACCCAACCACTCTATAATCAAAACCAAACCAGAACTTACACTGGTGTCTGTGGCAGTGTTCCTAAACCACATACCATTCATAACCACCATGCGGATGCTTTTGGATCTGCATTTTGTGCTTTGCTTTTCCCCATTTATAAGGCAAGTACAAAAGCACACACCCTGTTAAATCATGAAAATAAAACCCACAAAAGATGAAGAAGTGCAGTAGTATGGTGAAAGGGACAACGTAGGTATTTTAGACTATCAAGACTTGGTAATTCGTTAACATTGTTTCCTGTAGGTGTCTATGTGCATTGAATTCACCCCAGACCAGCACATAGTGGTTACCTCTTTCTGATTATAGACGACTTAGCCTCCTACCTGTAGCCTCTCTATTGCACTTAAAATGGATAAAATGACGAAAACCAGATTGTCCTATGCAGAGAAAGGAGTATCAACAGAGACAAAATAATAAATACAAATAGAAATAAATATTTTTAATAAGTTTTACAAAAACATAACTTACTTGGTAAGCTTTGCAGTTTGCCATTTCAGTTTCATGTAAGCATCATTCGAAGAAGCCATGTAACATTTGGAATTCTAGCACTGTCTATGTCCTGTTTCTAGCAGCATGGCTTCAAGCAGTAGTTTGCTGCTATTCTCAATGTAAGGCTGGTATAACCAGGATGATAAATAAACCATCATCAGATCCTGGTCAGCAGAATGAGCAATTTCTTGTACAATTGTTTGCTTGAGTTGTAGTTCCTTCTTGTACATTTCAGAGAGCTTCAGAGAAACCTCATCTGAAATGGATTGGAAAAAAACAAGCACATTGAGCAGAACATTTCCAAAGTTCTCTAGGATTTACATAATACTTGTAATATAATGATCATTAAAAAACGCTACCTTGCATAAGCTATTCCCTGTATTTAGACATCTTAGTTCTTACGGTATCAGTAATGTTTGCATACTAGAATACACAACGCTAAACAATTTACTCTGCTTTTGGATGTATTTTATACATTTGTGATTTTGACATGAATCCCCTCTTAATTCCAGAATAAGCAGTGGTATTGATCCTCAGGACCCACTATAACATTATCAGCTATAGCTATTCTTTCAAATAACTGAAATTTGATTTAAAAAATTGAGAATGCTATCCTGAAATATAACTTGACATTTAAGAGTCACTTTTGATTTTAGCTAATCTAAAGGATGCCCTCACATGCTGTCAGGAAATTTAGCAATGTATGATCACCAATAAGTGATAACCAGTAGTGAAAAATAATGGTAAAACAAAGCAACAGATCAAAACTGAAGTGTGTAATGTAAAAACTAATGTTGTTACTAGTTAATAATACTGGCAGAGGGGTTAAAATATATCTATGTAATAATCTTTAACTGCTTGACTTTCTAAAAAATTACGCAGATTATTTTTCAAGAGAGACTGATCCTACGTTTGTAACTTAGCCTGAACTGTTACTATTTTCAGGAGGATTTAGTCCTTCATGGATTAGAGAGCATTGCTAAATGATTCAGACACAATGAGTGTTTTGATAGCACTTGTCATTCTTACCCTTTTAAGCTGGCAGAAAGTAAAACATAAAACATAAGATTCCTGGTATCTTGTGGTAGTGAAGTAAGAAGCAGGGCTTCACAAAAGTATGACTTTCACTTCACAAAGAAGGCAGTTGGTTTGCATGCAATCAGGCTTCTCTGTAATTCAGTTTTAAAACTGCAGGAATACCAGTTGGGAGGTGGTACCTTCTGCCATCAAGTGAATGCTAAAAGCATTGGTATTAACAGCAGACAGTAAATGAACATTTCTTTACTTGCCTTGACTGACACTGAGATCAGAGATATTTTTCTTGGCTGCCTAAGAATTAGCTGAAGCATAACTTGTTCTTTGCGCTCAAGGATTTAATTTCAGTGTCAAGTAACAAGTCAAGCAAGTAAGCCTACTACTTAAAACTACCCAGTTGCAAATACGTCTCTCCCTACAAAGGTTGTGGCTGTTGCAGCTTGGACACTGTAAGCTGCTGATCAGCTTAGTTTTTATGCTGTAATTGTTACATGTCAGACAACACTTGGCAATTAATACAAGCAGTCACCAGCAGTAAAGCTAAGCCAGTGGTGCATTCATGTGTTTATTGATTAGTCAATTCTAAAGGAGATGGATATACTCTCTCTCTAAAGCAAGACATCCAGATTAAAGGGTTTATTTTTCAGTCCTCAATTAGATGACATCAATGATACAATGCAATTAGCTAAGATAATAAGTATTTCACTTACAGAAGTATGGTGTGGGCCATGTATGAAAGAAGGGGGCTGTGCAATTCCCAGCTCTATGGTGGAATGCTTCCAAGTCACAGATTGCTTTAGTAGTTGAAGTAAGCTTTTCCATTTTCAGTTGTATTTTCATCTGAAAACAATGAACATGTAATGTTAATCAGTATCTCAGGAACATTAGACTACTATAATCTTAAACCAACCTAGTTGATTCTATGATTCTATTTCTCAAAACCCATGACTTCTGAAGAGTATTTAGTCTTAACAATTCTAACTCACTTTTTTTTTTTTAAACTCCAGACAGGAATCAAAGCTGGAATTTATCTAAAAATTTGAGATACCGTAAAGTTTTGAACGTTGCAGATACAACTTAGTGCTTCTGATTTAGCAACATTCTTTTGTTTCCCACATGTAGAAACATATTAAAATCCTCTTTTTCACTTGAGTTTTCTCTGTAGCGATTTAGCACTGGGGTAAAACATCAGACTGCCTATGAACAAGCATGACACAAGCCCTATGAGCACATGCTTTCTTACATTACCATGTCAAGAAGACTTAAATTTGATTTCGAAAAATCAGCAGCAAGTGAGTAAAGCAGCGCAAGTTCCTACCGACAGTATACCTAGGCTGATTTAACAGCTTGCTTCATAAAACAGGTCATTCCATTGACTTCCTTCATGTTCATCTGACTTTGTGCATTACTGATGGGGCCTAATTTTTACAACAAAACAGAGGTTGCAGGCAACATCTTTAAGTCAAGAAGCTAAAATACGGATACTTCTATAAACCAGTAAACTGGTACAAACTCATAAGGAATGAAAAATAAAATATGTCTGTAGTAGCTGTGTATAGTATCCAATGTAACACAGCCTGCTTAGACTCCTTTTACTCAGGGGTAATAAAAAGCTGCATAAACACACTTGGTAAGATACAAAACTACCTCAAAGAAAGAAAAAGAAAAAAGAAAAAAACGAAACAACAAAACCCCCTCACCCAGATGACTGTTACTTTTTCCGACAGAACAAAATTGGAGGAAAATCTAGCTGCTTTCCTGCTTATTCAAAATACTAAATTGATATCCTGTCTACATAAAAAGATAGATCTATCATCTTTTTAATGGGCCTCCACTTCGGCAGAAGGCTGTGAAAGTTATTTTTAATAGGAATTTTAAATTACAGTATCAGGCAAAAAAAGAAAAAAAAATAAGTCTTTGTATCCTGTCAAACTGGCAGGTGATATTAATTTCTAGCAATGGATCCAGAAAAAAAGGTGGGTTAAATAATAATTATCTTACTCTACTCTCTAGAGAAGGAATTCTGCACAGAAAGTGCAGATAGGCAGACTAAAAATATAACTTCATCATATCTGATCAAAGACAGCTGCAAGAAGCTTTACCTGATGGCAGGTAAAGCACTGCTTTGTGCTTTGTTTGGTTCTAAACAGAGGGAAAATTCAGGATGAGAAAACAGAAAACAGGTGCAGTTTCAGAATGAATTTTTTTATGCAACTTGTTCTCAGAGGATCACTTCATAAAGGGATGAGTAGAATTATAAGCAGAAGGCAGATGTAAAATCAACTTTCAAATTTCCCAAGCAAGCAAATAAAAGGTGCACACTAAATTGATAATCACTTAGGTTTGAAGCCAAAGAATTATAAATAAAAATCCTAATTTTCTATTTACCACAAATACTTGAGGACATTTCCTTATGTCATACTTGAACACACTTGGAACTGATTGATATTGACTAAGACTGAAAAATGTGCATTACCATATGCTTTAAGGTCTCAAGTAATTCTTCACAGCAATTGTCCAGTTCTTCACAGTACTTTGGAGCTCGCTTTTCAGATTCTGTGGCACTGTTATGGCATGCTATCTCCAGTTTGTTGTCTTGAAATCTAAAACAGAAACATAAGGCAGAGTAAACAACTGCAACTTGGGTTTACCCAAGCTGTGGAGATTTAAAATCCATGCAGACTGGTCCTACAAAATCTTTCTCTTACAGGCTATGCATTTTTGGGTGGTGTTTTTATTTTTTTTTTAATCATCACCGTTAACTTTTCCCTCCATATAAATCACTAATTCTTTCTTAAAATCTGCTGAACTTTTGATTTGAATGAAATTCATTAATACTGGCCTCCGCGTAAATATGCAAGAGTAAGGGAACTCACACGGCCTGAGATCTATAGGGTTAGATTCTAATTTTGTACATTATGTAAGTATTTTAAATGTCTGTTATGCTTAACTATGTATAATAAACATAGCCAATTTCTTCCAAAAATCATTACTTTATGAGTTATTTGAATACTCATAAGACTTATTATTTGGATCTAGATGGTTTATGTAAGGAAAAAGTCCAATGCTGAGTTTGATTTAAGAGCGAGCTTTATCTACTCTGACATATAATACTTTTTCCCACTTCCAAAAAGAACTTTCTAGTGATTAAAAGAGATTTAACTCTCAATAAAGGCAATCTTTATGCTCTTTACTTGTATGTATTAGCATACTTACTGTTCACTAATCTTCATGTTGACTATTTTGTTTGCTGTAGTAAATCCATTATCATTCAGTCTCTCCCATTTCATCATTAAATTATGCCAGTCTGCTGCATTATCTTTAATTTTTCTTGCACTAACAGGTAAAACAGGTCTTCTTGGAGTACCATCACCAGGACCTTTTGCTGCATGAGAAAATAAAGAAATTCAAGCCATTTAGAGCATACAGAGACAAATCAGCATGCTGTCTGGCAACTGTTCGAGTGATTTCCTTGCTTTATGGCTGAATATTGATTAAAGTAAAAGGGAATTTACATGAGCTGCCTTCAGTCCTGAAATCTAATTCCTCATCTATACGCCTTACTACTACTTACAAGAAAATCATGTTATTGAAAAAATGCAAGCATGTTCTGTGATGTGATTTTGTAACATGCGCAGCAGTGGCTTTGCAGTAACCGGCCAGCCTAGCAGTCTTCTGTCTATGTATGACAGCCAGATGATAACACAGTGTATGACAGCAATGGGAACTGCTGCACAGAACCCCATTTACACAGGAGCACCACCTGCGAGCAGCCCCTTCTGCCTGTCCCCACCGTCCCGCCCCGGGTCCTGCCCGGGAAGTACGAACGGGCCGCAAGCCCGGCTCGAAGCTCATCAGTAGCAGAAACGCCGCCGCTCCACCCGCACACTTGCTGGTTTTAACTTTTATTCACAGAATCGCTTGAAAAGTGGCACAAAGGTGAAGCCCACGAATCACAGCAAGGTACGTGTGTCACTCGCTCCGCCCGGGAGAACAAGAGAGGTGCTGGGCACCTTCCTGGCCCGCACCCACGCTAAGGTAACGCGCCGGCGGGCGAGCAGGAACAGCAG
>NW_009935784.1:0-11367 GCF_000696875.1 Nestor notabilis | reverse complement strand
AAAAAAAAAAAAAAAAATATATATATATTTCCTGGGGCATTTTTCAGTTTCTGTCTTCATTTCATCAGATACATGTTAGAATTTTCAGCATGTGCAAGATCTCGAATTATTGTGACCAAAAGAACCTCCAGGTCTTTTTCCACTAGTAAAACTCCAGTCCTCTCATGCTGGATTCTGAGCTTAATCTGTCAGTGAATTTCACAGCAAGAGACACATAGTTGCAGAGGGAGATCAGCTGAGAAGTCAGTGTTTCAATACATATGCAGGAAGTCAGGCTGTGAGTGAATTTTACTACTGTGAATAGGGCACTTTGGAAAACAAGCACATGTTTGAAAAGTCCTCAGAAAAAGGTCCCAACACACTTGCCCAATTCCTTGAAAGGAACTGGAAATTCTTTTCCAATTTAAAAGGGATTTTGAATGTCCTTAAATATATTAAAATTACTTGGCCTTTTGAACATCCAATGCCATGTGAGCTTGGCAGAGGTTTTCTTGCAAGGAAAAGGAAGACAAAGATTGATATGAAACTCAATTAATGGAAGGTTTTTATCTCTTCTATTTTTCAAGTAATAGGAAAATAAAACCCCCTGAGGTTATTATGACCTTCCATGCAAAGTAGGAAAGCTCTCAAGGTTTCTCACAGGTGATGAAACAGTTCATTAACTTTAGCTGTATTTTATAAGTTATATATCTGTATTTATGTTTTTATTTTCAAGAGATGCAGCACATCACGTGCAGTACACCATCATCCCTGCAAAAACAGGGGTCTTTGATGAAGATCTTATTTTTTCATCAGTATTAACAGCAAGAATTATACTTCTCTCAAAAGATTAAAATTGCTTTTATTCACAGTATTTTAAATAATGCCAATAATTGTTAGTTCATGGAAATGGGTATGGTTTCAATCATCACTCCATTGCTAATCATTTCCATTCATGTCTATGAAGGCTATTTTGATACCCTTCACTTTGTCTTATCTGTATTCTTCCTTCGTTTTTTTATTTCTTGAATGCCTACTTTTTCTTTCTCAGTAGCAGCTAAAGACATTCCCCTACATCAAACTCCTTTTCACACTACCTCACGCCCTATATGTGGCTCCTGGCTGAGCTGATTGTCCTCCCTCAAAGCTTCCTCTTGCTTTCAATCTCTTAGACTCTTAATTTGTATTGACTCAGAGTATGGTTGCTGTGAGCTGTGCACCTGCTCATATCCCACATCATGGAACATAGAATCGACAACTAAATTCTTACAGATTACTGCTTCCAAGGGAGACTCAGGCAGAAACTTAAAAATAACAGTTGCGCATACTATGCAGTGCTGAATCTTGAGCCTATACATTCAATGGCTGCCAATTCAGTTCCACTTGAAAACTGTACTATGCAGTCATTCACATAAAATCTAAGCATACCCAGGCTTCCCTCTGTATAGCCAAGACAGCATCTATACACACAACATTAGTTTGTTAGTAACTGTGGATAAGTTTAATTCTATGTTTGCCCATATACATAGTAAATATTGACAGTTTGCTCACATACAGGCACAGTGCCCATATGCTTCCTAATGCTAACCCAAGTCAAAACCAAAGTGGATATTTTCCACTCAAACATTCAAAGAAAGTTAGAAATTATCTGCTTCAGAGACATTCTCCAGTTTCACAGAAAAATAAGGCCAAAAACACATCTTTCCTCTCTTCCAAAACATCAGCATTTTGCCCTTTATTAAACAAAGAACGCTGAAGAAAGGAAAGCATGAAAAATTTTGTTTGAAGAAAAAATGGTCAGTTTTTCTCTGAAACTTGAATAGGCCTACTACACCATCACTAGTTCCCTATTTGGTGAGAAATTCATGAAAAACAACACTTTCCCTGCATTGTCTCTGTAATATGGCTCTAAAACTTGTAAACACAACTGTAATTCAACATCATTAGAAACAATGTCTGAACTATTGCTCAAAATTTTTACCAACCATGTGATTATGAATGCAGGCAGCCTTAATTACTTTAACAAAAAACAGCTGTGTTGTTGCGGGGCTGCCATTTGCTTCTCATTAACAATTAATTTTTAACAATCTCACAAGACCAGTAAATTAATAAAAAGGAATTAATTGTTGGCTAATAAGGAATGCTAATAAAGGAAACCTTTTTAATATTTGCATTGCATTTTAAATTGCAATGGATGATATTTATGTATTTGTCACATGAATGAAAAAGGACTTTTAGGCAGCAACAGGTTGCTTGAAGAAATGAAATGCTTATTGGATAAAAAAACCCAGGTATTTTTTATGTTGTAAAGCACAGGCCATATTTTATAAAAACAATAATTTCTCCAGATAATTATTTTAACTATTATCCAGCTTGTTAAAGATTTGACTGAGCTGAAGGTATGGATCAATTTGCCCTAGATGGTTAGTAATAGGTTATTTTAAGAAATTATAGCTGCTGCTTCCTTCCTATTCCCCACTGTTAAACATTAATCCCTTTCATAAATTGCACTCTTATTTAGAGATGAGTCAGGGTGTTATTACCCAAACTCTACTACCACATCTGCTTCATAAAATCTTATGCTTTAGTACTTCTCTTTAAAGTGGATCCAGAGCTTGCATGTGTTGCTAACTGCTGTCCACTACCATAAAAATATACTGGTAATACCAGAAAACTAGAGTGAGCTAGGTACCACCACACCTATTTTGTCTTTGGCCAGGAAATAATAATAAGCCAGGTAGGTCTGCAGTGTGCAGTAATGTAATGCACTAAAGAAAGTGCAATGGCATGAAACAAGAAAGGCTGCATGCTGAGTTTTCTTTTCCAACACACTAGTAGTTTGATAAACCATCATCATAAAAATAGCTCCATCGGACATAGGGAGCAGATATATAGACATGTTCATAATATAAAGATGCTGGCAATTCATGTTTTCCTAAACCCCGTGGTGAGGGTCACCAAAGCCAGGTAACACTACTGCTTTGGCTATTTGTGTAGTATGAGCTGCCAACACCACACCAAAGGTTAGACAAGCCTGTCACAGATTAGAATACTCCCAAAGATGAGGAGAAAGACACTTGTGACAAGACATACATCTCTTTTAGAGACTGCTGGGGAAAATAAAAACACAAATCTCATGGATGGTAACTATTTGAAAGCTTCACAGAAGATTAAATGAAGACTTTTGTTTGTTTGTTTTTCAACAAAATTGAAATAGTTCAGAAATATTGGATTTTACTCTGTGGAAAATGAAATTCAATGGAAAATTCTTGACCATAAATTCTCAGGCTGTAAACTGTCCTGGGTTCAGCTGTAGCAGTCATTTTTGCTCCTTCTTAGTAGCTGGTGCAGTGCTGTGGTTTTGACTTTCAGCCTGGGAACAACACTGTAATGTTTACTCCGACCAAGGACTTTCTCAGTCTCATGCTCTGCCAGAGAGGAGGGGAAGCCGGGAGGAAGCAGAGACAGGACACCTGACCCAAACTGGCCAAAGGGGTATTCCATACCACAGCATGTCATGCCCAGTATAGAAACTAGGAGGAGTTACCCGGAAGGCCCAGATCGCTGCTCGGGTCAGGCTGGATATCGGTTGGTGGGTGGTGAGCGGTTGTGTCCTCTCCCCTTGTTATTGCCCTTATCATTATTATTATTGGTGGTAGCAGTAGTGGTTTGTATTATACCTTAGTTACTGAAGTGCTGTTATCTCAACCCATGGGAGCTAAATTCCTCCGATTCTCCTCCCCATCCCTCTGGGAGTGGGGGGGAGAAAAAAAGGGGCGGAGTGAGCGAGCGGCTGCGTGGTTCCGAGTTACCGGCGGGGTGTTAACCACAACAAAACTAATATGGCCTTGAGTTACAAAATTTTCAGACTTAAATTTTTCAGAAGTGAAAATCTGTGCAATGTATTTTCATTTCAAAATTACTATAGCCATCATTTCAGACAAAACTTGAATCCTTCAACATTTTGTTGGATGTATAATGGCTGAAATGTAAGCTTTCACCCCACATTGAAATATGTTGCATTTCCATGTATTGTATTTATTGCTTGTGAAGGGAAGTACAATAGTGTGGTTTTATTCTGAACTAGTAAAATGGCAAAAGGACACAACTAATCCTTTGGATAAAATGAACTATAATGAAAATGAGTGTCTAAAAGATCTCACACTTAAATGATATAATGAACATATGGAAAGCATTCTAAAACTTACCTGTGCAGCAGACTCAGTGGAAATACAGAGTTTGTTCAAACTGGTCAATTTTTTTTTTATTATCTGATGAGTACTTCAAAATAATAAAGCATACTATCTTCAAGTTCAGAGATAACACTTAATATACAGACATAAAGCTTGAATTCTATCCTTGACAGATATAATATAAAGTCACTTAGCTGAAATACTGGTAAGGCAATGAAAACACTTTAAAAGTTGTGACAAAAAAAAGACAGTGTGTAATAAAATAATTAAATATATTGCTGATACAGAGGAATCTCTCAAACATATCTCAAGAACCTTGTAAAAGTTGTTGGGTTTACAAGGTCAAAATGATTAAAAATAACACAGTGAGGAGACTAAAGAGACAGCAAAGAAGCTAAGTGATTTATTTGTTTTGGTTTTCACAGAGAGAACAGGGAGCAAATATCTAGTTTAGTAGCTGATCTTTAAAGATAATGAAGGTGAAGTGCTGTCCAACACAGAGACATAAAAGAATAAGATAGAACTCCAGAAATCATATTAACATAAATTACTCGGGCATGATGCCAGAGCTCTGCAGGAAAATCTGAGCATTCGGGCCCAGGTTCAAAATCCCTGGACATTATCTGGATGTAGAGTGAGCGGTAGGAGCCTCCAAGGCCATACCCTGCTCTTTTCATCTACGTAATATGGATGAGAGTAATTTAATTTCCTACCAAAGGGATGAGTTCTCCACAAAGTACAGCAAATTAGATTCAGTGAATAAAAGTGCAAAGAAAAGTGCTTTCCTGGATAAAAACTGCATATAGTGACCATAGTAGGACTGCTCAGTAAAAGATGGATGAGAAGAAGTATTAGATTAGTAGGGAAGACAGTTTTCCACAAACATTAGTTTTAAAGCTGTAGTTAGTTCATTTCAGCTCTATTAGCACTTTGGAGCCACGCTTTTATTTCACCAGCATGATGGTACAGGCAACTGAAATTATGAACCCCTTAGTGTAAATCCACCCTTCAGGAGCATTTTCAACAGTCCCACCCACAGAAAAGCTTCACAGCAGTGCAGAGACCATCTCTCGCCAGACAATCACAATTAGCTGGCACATACATGGCTCATACATATGACTTCTTACTGAAATCTCACACTATTCCTCATACACCTTTCCCGTGTTGCAAAAAACACAGCATTCACTGAAAGGCAAAAACAGGAGGTGGACAGTGCAGTTGGGGAGAGTCCAACCCTACCTCCAAGATACAGTTTTGGTCCAAGGATGGATTCAGCTGCAGGTCGTCAGTAAGGAGTCCCACAGGCAGACATACTCTCGTCTGCCACAACCATCAGCTTTCCTCTCCTCTCCCCAGAAGAAAGAGTTCAAAACCAGACCATGTCCCTATCAGGGCTCAGCACTAAGGTGGGCATGGTCCAAAGCAGTCACATGCAATGACATGTGTGGATTGGTAGACATTTCATTAGCAAAACAAGGTAAAGTGAAACGAATTAGGTGATACCTTGATAAGTATTTGTGCAAGTCTTAAGCTACAGGATTTTGGGGGGTCATAGTTTTCATTTTTAATTGCTTTTTAATCACAGCATTCCAGAAACTGCCTTCAGAGAATTACCCAAATCACAGTGGAAACTTTGCTTGCACAGAGTAACAGGGCCATTTATTCATTGTTGATTTGGCAGTGTCACACAGGAAAAAATACACGAGAAAGAGCTTATATGTGGTGTGTTCCATGCTCTGTGCTAGCTGTATATCCTGCCTGCCTTACCATGGGGCACGTTCTGTTGTAGAAGAGCTTGGTCTTGATCAGTATCATTGATGTCCAGTCTGCCATCTCAAAGAAAAAAGCCTAGAAATATCTTCCAGTGCACCTCACAGCTGCTGTCCCTGAGCTCAATGATAAACCAAGCTTGGGACTTCAACATTATCTTTGACCACACTTTCTGACTACACCAAGCTTTGCTTCAGTAAATGGTGTTTCACAAATCAACCTTCAAAGCAAGATCTCTGAGAGGAAGGTTGACAGACTGTTAGCTAAAGGGCTGGCGATAATCTGCTGCTTTCAGATATCTAAGGAACTGATAAAGAGCAGATATCTATTTTAGATATCTAAAGAACTGATCTTCCTGCAGCGCATCATCAACACCTCCTCATATTAAATTTGGACAGTGTGATGTACTCTTTTACAGAATATTATGGTCCTGACCATTCCTCCTGCAGTTAATGGGTTTAGTGCATCTTGCCTTAGGTTAGCAGTTACCAAATCAGTTTTTATCTCTTGGTAACAACTGGTTTTGAGAATGTTACTCTACATGCATTAATGTCACCATAGTAATAAACTTTCTTCTTGTAAAATGCAAAACCATATTAACCTGTCTAATACAATACAATAAGCATATATTTTTGCATTGGAAAATTATTGCCTACCTGCATTTAATATCAATATCAAAGGGACAAAGACTAACTTTAGAAATATTTATTCTTATATTAAAAGAAAGCTAGCAAAAGGCAATAATAGGTGGCGAACACGATAATACGTCAAAATCCTGGGAAATTATTCTGATTAATGCTATTAGCACAGAGCAGTTCTCACTTATAATGCTCTCCAGTACATACAGCAGGCTACATCAGAATGTTAATTTGAAAATAAGGTTGAGTCTTCCAGAATGTTCTCCATTTTTTGAACAAATCTTTAGGCATACCAAAGGTATTAACTAACAACAGACAGATCTAGATATCCGTCGGTTATTGTTCCCTAGCTAGCATCCTTGCAAACACAAAACCTACCCAGTATTAACTCACATATCAAAAAACATAATCCTAAAAATTAACTCCAGCTAAAAGTGTTGGAGAGAACTGGTTCTGTACATTCCCAGTTATACAAGGTGTAGGAAAGGGAAATGAATATTTGTTTCTGCCATTCAGTGGTCTTCTGGCTGCAGTGTTTCTTCATGAAAGGATGAGGGACAGAAATGAATTCTGGACATCCTCCACTCAGGTCTGCACCTAAGGGCAGAACAGCCTAACAAGCAGGGTGACTAACAGTGCTGTCCACTTGACTTTTGCATCCCAAGCCTTATCACAAACTCTGCTTTAAACTTTTCCATTCTCCAGCTTTTCAGACACACACTTGATCTGTCCTTTGTAAAGCACATCATGAGTTCCCCCTCTGGTTATCCACTTCTATCACACATCTGTCACACACTAGTTAATTACTGTCATTGTGCATGCCTACAAGTTATAGCAGTACAGTGTATTTAACTCTTGCAATATAATTCAAATTCTGTGTTTCTGCATCTCTCTGTCTGCTTACCTCTCCCTACAAATATCACAAGTGTCTCCTGTAAACCTGTGTTAGCTTCTGATGGACTACACCAACCCTCCTAATTAGTATGTTCTCCAGTTGCATATCAGGCTCATTCTGAAGCTTCACCTCATATCAGTTACAGAGACACAGTAACAAGACCTCATATTTTTCAGTTTCATAACATTACTGAATGGGTAAAATCAGTCAGTTGTTCACATGAAGAAATAATGGGTCAGCAGCATCATATGGGGATGGTTTCCAGAAATTAGAGTACAAAAAAAAAGAAGCATTCAGACAGCTCAGTGTTAAACACAGATTCAGGCCATTTGCTTTGTTGAAGACCCCACCATACATCAGAAAAATGGCATTATTTCTGGGTAGATAGTTCTGCTCGCATAGTCATAACAAAAGCACTTAAATTTGTGTTTGTCTTTTCTGTAAGCTTTCATTTGCTACTGTTTTCACTTCAAAGCAAATGTTAAACAGACAGGAGTAAAGCATATACATATATATAGATTAAGCAATCCATGTAGCACAGTTCTAGAAAAAAACACTACCTCAAAGGCCTGTGTTAGGCATTGATTACATATTAGAGCTGGATCTTCATAATGCCGGGAAGGGCTTCCTAGTAGTATCTTTGAGCTAGGAAAACATCCAGTCTTGACACTGAGCAACAGCTGTTCACACTAGTTATGTCCTAAAGCATGTCCCACCTTTCAAATTATGTCTGCTATATTCTGTCTATAAACTTCATGCTAACTGTGATACTTCATCTGGATAGCCTGGTTTTGCAGAATATTGGATATCCTGACTAAGCATATTGTAAAATATTTTCATTCTTGTTGATAATCCAAGGTAATTGTTTCCAGGTGTCAGCTGTGGCTTTCATGTATTTTTCATTATGAGATTGATTGTATCATTAAACCTAATTTTACGCATTTTGGGTACTGTTATTTACTCTATCAGAAAAAATAAGACCTGAAGCACATGGGATGCATTGCCATTTCTTGACCCAAAGTCACGCATCTTAAATAATCTACTATGAAGTACAGGTGGGTTGTATGAATTAATTCAATTGTGCTTCCAGTCATTCTTCATATGTTATGCCCTACTTCAGTATGGAAGGTATATCCTTTCTAGTAATAGTGCAGTAGTTGTAGCATCATAATGTGCCCCCAATAGAGACACCTTCTTGTTTCCTAGAGTGAGATTGGCTGTAGGAGGCCTAACACCTAGGCTATAACATTTTTTGTATTCCTGTATTTAATATTCCTTTTCCTCACATTCAAGAGAGTTCTCATAGGTATTACAGCTGATAAACACCGAGGAAAAACTCTAAAACATCATAATACATTTAAATGTAATGTTCTTTTTTTTTTTTTTTTTTTTTTTGTTACTGCAGTTATGGAATTTTTCTGGTATAAAAGTTCGTAACACTGCATATTAAGTCCAGTGTTCCCGTACCTCACTATATTTCATTCTTAATACAATATCAAATCAATAATGAACATTTTCAAATTCAGACTCAGGTAAGGAATTATTATATAAAGCTATTAGCCAAAAAAAACATCGAAAGTTCTGAAAGACTTGAACTACTTCATTAAAAATACTGAAAACTTCCAGTGTGTAAGGTCAATAAGCCTCAGATTTTTTTTAGGAAACTAAAGATTCTTCTAGCTGTGACTAAAAATATTGTATGCTCATCTGCTTTTCTTTTATGCCACCTAAGTCTCAGAAAAACAAAATCTGTATTACAGGACATGATTGTGTTTTTAACTTTCCCCAACCCTTCCACTACCCTCAGTTTCCACATATAAAAGAAATGCCTGGGTAAAGAGACTATATTTGATCCAATTTTTTTTTTTTTTTTTATATACCACCATCTACCAGTCTGTTTTTTTAAAACATGAGTACTTCTCTTCAAAACTAGTGCTAGTCAGGTTACAGCTGAATGAGTCAATGTCTAGAAAACCTACATATTGTCACACATGGCATTATGTAGAAAATATTTCTCAATAGAGAGTTTATGCAGTAAATAATGTCAGTTTGGAAGAACATGGTCTTTATTTGATTTTCATGCCTAAATCACTTGTATTCAAACTTATGGTCAGATATCACTGAAACACTTACTGAAAAACAATCACAAAGAATTATTTTTATATAACCATCCATCCGCCATTTCTGAATGGAGGGCAATTCTGTATTAGTAGCCTGTTATTGTTTAGATTCCAATGGTCAGATCTATGAGGACATTAAGCTAAAACAATTTTCACCACCCAATTTTTCATTAAACCTGCTGTCTTTTCTCAGTATAGTTCTGATCTTAGATACAAAGACTGCAGGGCATTCTTTGAAGTCTTCACTAGCATTAAGTCTTTGTAACTATGTGCATAACACAGTAGGGATGTAATTTTTTCAGAAAAACTAGATTGCAAATGTTCAGTGATTGTAATGATTCTGTAGGTTAAAATGACACTAATTTATCAATCTTATTTCATGCTTCCAGGTCTGAATGGCCATAGGACCGATTTAGTCCACCATATTATGAAATGAGATTGTTGTATGGTATTTTACTGTTTCATTTTGCTTTTCAGACCTTAGTGAGTTATTTCTGCCATAGTTTTCTGTTTCTAATTCATCACAAGAAAACAAAAAAAAACCCAAAACAAAAACACACCTCCCCCCCCCCAAACAAAAAACCAAACAGCACCATAACGCTACAGTTAACATTCAGAAGAAATTATCAACAGCTCCACTTAAGAGTACTTTGCACATTCACAAATAGAACCCTCAGGTTGTATTTTTGGCACCAAAGGTTTTCTTGACTTTCATATTACATCACCCAGAGTGTTGACTTTAATATTACATTACTCACCATAAACAGGCAGAGAATCATATGAACTACAGCATGGTTTCTCCACTTTTTGATTAACAGTCGTTAAGCAGGACTTCCCTGACTGCCAGTTTGCTTACATTTGACAATTTCACAGTAAGTGAAACAAGGCTTGATAAAGAACTACTACGCAGAAAGGTGGTACCACCTAAATTTGGGGACAGCAAAGTCTGTGAAACAAATGTGCTGTTTCTTTAGAGTTACAGAAAAATAAGATGATGGTGAACTACATGAAGTCAGGTATTTGTCCAACAGAACTTATTTTTTGCCTGCAGATATTAGCTACAGGATAATGCCATTACAGGAAAAATTACTGATACCATGGAATTTCAAATTATCTTATTTTTGTTGACCTCATAACATTCCAGGAAAACCAAGAAACACAGATTTTCATCTTTCCAGGAAAAGAAAGGTAAAAGTGATTTTTGGAAGGAACAAGAATGCTAATCAAAGCAAAAAAAAAAAAAAAACAGGGTTTGTTTTTGTATTTTTTGGGGGTTAGGGGATTTTACTTCTTTTACATAAAGGTATAATGATTATGTGAACTACATAGTTCTAATGGACAAGTATAAAATTCCAAGAAAACCATACAGGTTGGAAAGAAATTTAAAATTTCAACTGAACCCAAAAGGTGTCATAAGTGTAGGGCCAGCACTGGAAGAAGATAGATCAGTGACTGATAATACACCTCAGTCCCCCTTAGTGACACTATTCTCAACCCTTAGTGTACAGGTACTGGGGAATGTGGGGATGGGGGTGGAATTAAACATTGACTCTGTATAGCCTTCTGAAATGTAGCAGCTACCGTGTGCCTTTGAGGGAAAATTCAGTATCTACTTGCACTCAGAGTGAAAAGCTAGTGCTTTGTTTTCTGAAGAAATTGGGCAAAAACAAATCAGTGATGAGCAAAGAGACATATATATATAGCGAGAGAGAGAGATGTATCTTTATAAAGCTATATAGATATTTTATAGATATTTATAAAGATTTATAGAT
>NW_009935783.1:0-11322 GCF_000696875.1 Nestor notabilis | reverse complement strand
ATATATATATAAAGTGCCTATCACCATATTGGTAAACATTCTTTGAGTTATTTAAAATAACACCTTATGATCTCTCCTGGCTGATATCAGGAAACTAGAAAAAACACTGCAAATAGGTGAAAGGTTGGATATCAGTCATCTTCTCCATGTAAATTGTAGAGAGTCCATATCCAGTGTGTGAATTTTGGGTCCCACTTCCCTGAAATCCAATAGTCAATTAACATGTGGGAGAATTACATATTTTAAATAAGCCTCCTTTCAAATAATGTTTCTTCCAGGAAGAGCAATTTTGCTGGAGGTTTATTTACTGGTGTTCACACACTTGAGTTCAAACTTGTCTTTCTTCACAAGAGAAGGTGAGATATAAGTATGCTGGCACTTTAATTATCTTGCAGTGCCTCTGTAGACTTCAAGGGGTCTATGTTCATTAACGTTGTCCCTGTGTACAACAGGATACCTGACAGATATCCTATATAGCTCTTCAGGTGCATTTCCAATTATATACGTACAGAGTTGGATGCAACTACTTACTTTAACAAACCAAATACCAGGAATTTAATCTAAAGTAACTGTCTGATCTTTTTATTTAGACACGGATTCTCTATAGGCATCTTAAAAGAATGTTTCATGCTATTTCAAATTGCTAAGCCAGGTTCAAATGTTTTTTTAGAAACTAGTCTTACTTACTTTCTCTTTCACTGACTCCATAAGTAGCCTTAAAAATTAACTTAAATTTGTATCTTTTGGACATTTGAAGTAAGATAAAATTGATATGAACCTTCATATCACAAAAGAAGTTACTTCCCATCTCCCCAAATTAACAATTTAGTTAAAGCTGTGGCTTTTCAATTCTTGTGTGACCTTAAATACCTTTCTCTGTGTTTTTGATTCCCATAAATAAAATAGCAAAAATTATAACTTTATCCTAGTGTTGATATAAGGGGAAAACCATAAAAGCTTCTAAGATACCACAGTTGTGGAAACCATGTATTTACACCAGAGATAAAACGAAAGCTACATTAGTGTATCTCTATATATAAACACATACATTTTCTCCTAGTGCTGTAAACTTTTGTCCATGGTTGAAAGCTGAAAAGGGATTGCTTCCCCACAGGACAGATAAAGGCAACAGCAGCACTTTGGAACAAAATGTTCCATGCTGGAGAATACAATATTACTTTCTGCAAGTTATTCAGACCTTTGAAAAAACAGGTTTACGGCAGTGGAAAGAGATGCTTCCAACTGGCTCCACTTTGCACCCAAATTGCAATGAGGTTCTAACCTGGCACACTGAAATGAACACCTGTCAAAGAGTACAATGTATTATTGACACAGCTCTGCCTCCAAATGTTTTAAAGGGCAATAGGAAAGTCTGAGACAGAACACATTCTACACACAGAAAAAGGGCTGACTAAGACTGGGTAAGAAATAACTTTGCTCTAAGGAATAAAACTTTGCTATAAGGAATCAGACCAGCTAAAAAAAAAAATAGCATTTGAATAGTTTCTTAGCACCTCTGGTTTCAGGGCACAAGTTACCTGAAAGATTTATTGGTGTGATAAATACAGATCTTTACTAGTCAGCCAATAACATGAAACTTGCACACTCAACTGGGAGAGAACATAAAGCCATGTATTGCCATAAACCAACAAATTAGGTAAGGCTTCATGTGTATTCAAGAGCATCTGATTGATAGATGAAAAAAGCCATAAAATGTCACGTGGGTCTATTTCCACCTAAGATCATGCTACCTGCATTGGGAGCTCCCTGTATAGGCATGAAAGTTTCTGATTCAAATTAATTTTTCACTTTAAAAAATACTCAGACCACGGCTCTCATTACCATTGGTAGAGGGTGTTGGTGGTATGCACCTCTGAAAATGAGGTCATCTATTTTAGGCACCTAAATGTCACTCTGTAGGTGCAAAGCAACCTCATACCTGTCTTGGTTGGTCAATTATGATAAAATACTGGCTTGAGATAAAAGCAGCACTTGTGAAATTAACCTGCTATTTATTCTTTTTTCCACTGTGCTGTAAAATGCTTGCTAGGTCTGGTGGATTTATCATCAAAATGTCTAGAGCTGGGGAAATGATCCAAAGGTCTTAAAACTTCGGACTGAGATAAGTAGTCTGTCATAACATATTTAGCAAGTGACCATGCAAACTATAGGAAAAATACTTAGTCTTACTTCAGAGAAAGTATGTTCTATTTACAGGAATGCTGTGTTACTTGCTTTTGGTGGAATTCAGAAAGATTCAGTGCCATTGGGGTCTACTGAGCAAGGCCTTTAAGAATAGCTGCATTGCCAACTCTCTCTAATATTGTAAGGATATTTGTTGCTTTGTAGAAGTGCCTTGGTTAGTTTGAATACTGGAAAAATTTTCTTTTACAGGAAAAATGCAAACTTCCAGCCAACACTGCTGCAGAAGAGAACTTGGAAAAGTGGACTATAGCAAATATAATAGACCCCAAAATGTATGCATATACATATATGCATATGCATATATACACACACATATACTAATGACATCAGGAAAAACATGATTCAGGATAGAAGCATGATTGCGAAGTTTGCTTGAACAGGATTGTTTCACTGAATCTGGACTAAATAGCTGCAATCAGCAGATCCATTTACCATCTGAGACACTTGAACTTCCACTTCATTAGACAGCAAAACTACTAGTTTTTTGTTTGTTTGTTTGTTTTTGGGGGGGGGGGCAGGGAGAGGATAAGAAGGGAGTAATGAGAGGAGGCTGTAATATTTCTGCCTTGCAATAAGCACAAAGGGGTTTTTTTTGATAAGGTATATGTGGGGATGTTCTTCTGAGGAACACTTTTCCTGGCATTTTTCTTGAACACAAGAACATGGCTTAGTAGAAAAGACGCCATTGGATTTGGCCACAATAAGGGTATCCATTGTAGTATGTTTATTTCCCTAGAAATAGACATAAATGAATGAAGTGACATTCTGTGTTTAAGGAGAAGTGTTTTTTTTTTCTGGCGTGAAATACATTAAATCTGGATACAGAACCTATTACCTCTCCTCCTATTACACAGTTATAATTATTGAGGGACTTTGCCATACGTCTTTGTTATGTCAGAAATATGATAACCTTGGTATAAAAAGTATTATGTGCCAAATAATTTAAAAGATTTAAAGGTTTCTCATCATAGCTGCATCTGGTATTTTATTGTAGTCCAAAAGTGCAGTTCAGCACTATCAATGGTACTACATACTGATGGAAACCCAAGCTAGTCATTTCAGCTATTAATATGTTGGGTCTCACTTCTATGGAAACTTCTCAACACAACTCTCATTGTGGGACCATAGAATAGTAGAATCATTTAGGTTGGAAAAGACTTTTAAGATCATAGAGTCCAGCTGCAAACTTAACAGTGCCAAGTTCACCAAACAATATTGTTTAAATAATGCTTTTATAATAGGAAGCTATCAATTAATAATGAAGCAATGAAAAGATTCTTATTATAAGTCAGGCTGTCTAAGGAAAGCAGAAATCAAAAGGCAGGCTGCTACTTGTACCAAAACACTTCTATTGTGGTTTGCAAAATGCTATAATGTAGATTTATAATGACAATTCAGCCACTTCTCTAAAAGAACAAACAGACAGGAATAAAAGAAGGATCACTTAAAAATACATTTTTTCTCATTGAGGATCTTTGTTCTTAAGGAAGTTGAAGAGCATTCCATTATTCTTACAGATACTGAATAGCTAGAGCAATGCTGTATAGATCCTAAATTAGCACAGAAATCCAGAGGGTTGTAAGATAGGCTCTTTACATACCAAAAGAATCCCTAAAATTCCTAGGTAAAACTGGAGTCAATATCCCAGGGAGGAGTCGCTCTCTGAAAGACAACATTTGAGAAGCAGAGTGTTTTCAAAGACATTCTTCCTTTCTCTGATGCTAACAAATGCCTCTGGTCCACCAGGCCATGGGATGGCTTCATCAGTGACAGCTGAATTATCCATGGGCTGCAGGCTCCTTTCATTGTTTTCTGCCCCTTTCCATGAGGTCAGTGTCAGAGACACTCTGAACTGACATTTTAGATCTCTTTATTTTCTCTTTTTTGTTGTCAAGAACTTGTTTTTCTTGTTCAAAGGGTTGTTTTTTTGGGGGGGGTTAAAGTCAATGTAAGTGAAGGAAATATTAAATTCAAAATAAAGTACTACAGCAAATCAACAGTGGTAGTGACTGTAATTCAAGACAATGTTGGGAACCTAAGGAAGGAACAAATTTCCAGCAGTACTATAAATATCATTTTAGGTGGCTGATATCAACGTGTACTATGTAAAGGGATGGTTTCCCAGTGGGTAGTCTTGACCAAATCTCTGGAGAGAAACAGGCATTGGTCTGGTAACTTATATGAAAATAAATTGATCTCTTTTATCATACCCATGATACCACCAGCAGGAGCTAAACATGTCTATACTTAGAAATCTCTTCACTGGGAATATTAAGTGTAGCTGATTTTTTTTTCTGTGATATCTAAAGTCTCTGCAAAATATGAAGTATCTATAAGATTTTTTGGTTACTGGTCATTGCATCATCAAAATGTCTTCAGATTTGAAGACCAGAATAAGAATGAAAGTAAAACGAGGGCATTGAGCTGGTCTGTGTAAGACCATAGCATCAAATATCAGCAAAAGTACAATCTCCAGCAAATTAGCAGAAATTCATGGGAAAATGAGCAGGAAAGAATGGGAAAATTCAAGTACTCTTGTGGCTAGGGCATGTAGAAGTCAGCTGATATTCTATACCCACAGAGAGAGTGGAGGGGCATTCCAGCTGTTAGATTACTTCTTGATAAGAAATTGATTCTGCTGTGTCTTCTAATGAGATGCCACTGAATCATTCATATTTGTAAACTGCATGGTCTACAGCAAATTCTTTTGAAACTGTAAGACACCTTACTGAATATATATTTCTTAATCTGTTTTAAATTTGATTATATTCCATATTCTTGCAATGTGTTGTGCTAATAATGTGCAATGTAGATTTTTTAATTGTATTGTATTTGTGTTTCATTTTATCAATTTTTTAATAGCTTTGCTATTCAAGACATTAGAGACTAGTTTTAGGCTTCTAAATGATGATATTAAAAGGTAATGTAATATTAAAGAGTGTTGGCGTAGACCATAAATAAGTTAAGAAGCCAGATGGGAAACTACAACAAACTCTTAAGGGTTTGTCATTAGTATGCAGTTCTGTAAACTATCTCCTGTCAGTGACTGGAAAAGACCAAGCAAGTTTTCACTTCTAAGTATTGTAGCAAAGGCAATTTCCATATTCAAACAACAAGATTCTTTTCTTCTTCTTTACCTTGTGTTATCAGGAATGACTTTTGATTTTACAGCTGTCTTTACTATCAATGTAAGTGAATGGGATACCATGTAACTCAACTGTTTGTTTGGCTTTTAATTTGGAAAAAAAATATATATCTCTTTTTGTAGGTTAAATGACAGGATTTCAAATATGTAGCTAGAATTACAAGAAGATTTGACAATGGCACAAAACCAAGAAGGTGGCCATCTTTCCTGCTCTGTCATCCATTTTTCATGCTAAATTAACTGATGAGATACTTTTTCACCTTGAGGATGGGAGACTAGTTCTGTATATCAGAGGGTAACAACTCACATCCTTCTGTAACTTTCTGATCAGAGGATCATCTGAGGGTCTTTTGAAGGAAGGATTTTATTGCTTTGACACCTCTATCTACCAACTTGCTGTTTTTTTTTAGTGGGAAATAGTGTTTACATCTCTACCACTTCAACTTGTGCCTCTAAGTGGTGCTTATTTTCAGCTATTACTTGTATGACTACTATGGGTAGGCAGATTTTACATTCTTGTTTCAGCTACAGCATTACTTAGGCTACCACAGGGAAAGGGGAATAATGATTAAGGACAACTATATGCTTTCTTCTGAATAACTGTAAACATTTATAGGACTGCTATGCTGTGGAAAACAAGTAAAAGAGAAGGATGTGGAGTTTTTTATTATTATCAGCATGAACTCATTCACTTTTTGGTTTTTGGCCTTTATTTTTGGCACATGAAAAACCTGAACAACATCATTACCAGACTGGATTCACTGAGGTCAGTGTAAAAGAGCTTACTCTCTCAAACAATTTTGTTTTGATTTGGATTTTTGATTGATTGCTTGGTTTTGGGTTTTTTTGGGGGGGAGGGCGGGATTGCTGTTGGTAGTGCCTTAGGATATATTTTCCTAATTCTTTTAAACCAAAGATGATTTCTTATGTTCAGAGCTCATTTCCTAGGATCACTCATTTCTTTTAATTATGAAGGCACAGTATTGACAAATTAACCAGCTTTATAGTAGAGGTGGATATACCCTGTCTTGGTATAACATGCATTAATAGTTGTAACTGGTGTCTGTGGAGTTTCATTCTGAGCCTTATCTCTGAAAATTCACATTCACATTCCATGTGAGCCCAGACAGAGTACTTTGTTTCCTTCTTTTGGACTGAAATGGAATAAAAATAAAAAATCTCTGCAGATTATTTTGACAGTGCTGTAGCCATCCATTCAGCTTCCAACTCTCTCCTAAATTTGTGTTCAGTCAGGAAATTGCATATTAAAAGCTGCAAAATTAATACTGGTAATTCATAGGAAGGAAGAAGTTGAGCTGCATTCACTGCTCCTGGTTCTGACAATAATACAATATCAGCTTGAGGTCACAAAAGTGTGCAAAGGGTGGAATATTGTCCAGCCAGGCTCGGATCTTCTCTAATGGCTGCACTGAATGTCCTTTTAGTACATATGATTCAAACATCAGTGTGTTCTCATTTTTTCAGCCTTATTGGACACTCCTTGGATGCACCTGCAATGCACTTTTGATGCTTATATTGGGATGAGATTATTAATTTCACAGAGATTGCTGATTCTCTACTAAAATCAGTGGCCTTACTAAAAAGGCTTTTAAAAAACTATCTTGGATAAATGTCTTTATTCTGTAGATATGTGAAGAGAGGTATGAAGCCTCTGTGCCTGCATCAGAGGCTGTGTCTTAACCCCATTTGCTGACTGCTAGAAAACAATTTCAAGAATGAATGCTGTTTACTGCAACAATTTCCCCCTAACAAATTGCAGGAAGAATGCAAACAACAAACAGGGTATCCACAGCAATTTGATTAGCTACAAACAATTCCATTCTAAGGTTTCATATTTAATTGCTTTTGTGTCCTTCTCCCTTCATCAGCCCCTAGTTAAAGAAATAGAAATGAGAAGTTAGATTCTTTCATGTTTCTCTGGTTAAAGACAGTCATTAATACATCCTCCCCCCTTCTTCACCAATACATCCCCTCCCCCTCCTCAAGAAGTCTTTAATACAAGTTCTTTTGCAGTAAGACTGACTCAGAGTTACCTCTGAGAGATGCGGACTTTGTGATTGCCAGCAGATGATTATTATGGTAAGTAAAAAGCTTGTTTATTTGTTTTGATTGTTCTGTTCTGATCAACAGAACAATAGCAACAATAAAAGTTCTGTTGATCTGGGGCTTACTGAATATTATTTGAAATAATGCAGCCAAAGCAAAATTAACAGCCTAGTTTAATTAGCACTCTAATCCAATAGAATCAAGGATAGGAATTTTTAAACAAGTATCTGTTTGCCAAAGAGCTTCTCCCAGTTCTCCAGCAAAAATAAGAACTCATGCCCATGGATGACACCTTACCATGATGCTCATGCAAAAGCTGGGCCTTAAATAATATTTGCATATTCAGCAAGAGCACAAAGTAATTGAAAATTAAGTTATCAACAATTTTAAAAAAGGATATCTTTCTGATACAAACAAACAAACAAAAAACCCAACCGACCAAACAAAAAAGTTTATAAAGAATTCAGTGTATGGTAGAGATTTTCCACCTGAGTACAGGAAGGCAATAATAATAGCAAAAATTCATGGAATCCTAGAATGGTCTGGGTTGGAAAGGACCTTAAAGACCATGTAGTTCCAACCCACCTTCCACTAGACTAGGTTGCTCTAAGCCCTGCCCAACCTAGCCTTGAACAATTTCAGAGATGGAGCAAGGGTTAATAGAGATCCTTGAAAGCACACAGTCCTAGAGTTATCCTTATAAAGCTTCTTAACACAGATATGAAATGGGTCTGAACACAGGAAGCTTGCTGATGCTTGTGCATATTCTGCCTAGGTAAGTGTGGCAGAATGCTGGGTTACTGGATGTTAGGTGGGCAGTCCAGAAGACCCCTTATAAGCACAGTCAAGGTTGCCATGGCCTTTCTCCCAGTGTACCAAGAAAAGAAAGGACTTAATTGATAGAGTAAGAGATTCCTCTTTGATGATGTCACCCCACCTGCTCTCTTATAGCAACTGATGTGCTTAGCATAAAAGCTCATGAATGATGATAATGGAACCAACATTATCTTAGAGGTCATGCCATAAACATAAATCCATGCTAACCTTTGTATCTACGCTCTAGAGTTCCATAGTTTTGCAGAGCAGCCGTCATCCTTTATGATATGCCTTGTTGAAATCAACGCTACATGCAGAGCCATAGCTTTCATCATGTTTTTGTAGACAAATGAGACTAGGAAGAATGTTTTTTAACCATCAGCAGGTCTAAGTTGACATATCTCATGATTCTTGTTGCCAAATAATTCACTGTTATCACTAGTGATTTTAACTGACAATCTCCTAAACTGAAATCTGTACTAAGAAGTAAAGGCTTTTTAATCCTTCATAACCTTCCATGGAATAATGCCTCTTTTACAACAGTAGGCTCTGGACCTGTCAGTCAACTTAATGCCTGAAATAATAATGCTTGATGAAGTATCTTCTCATCTCAAGAGCAGGCACTTACCTGCATAAATCTGTCATGTAGAGATAAGAAATAAATATATACCCAAATGGGCTTTCCTTGTGAAAGGTCAGCTTTTGAAAGGATTTCCTTAGTCCCCTGGAACCTCAGCAAACGATAACATTTCAGAACTTGTCTTCAGCTTTCTACTCTATTTAATTAAAGTGTGCTGCTTACTTTGATGAAAATGTGTTTCCCTCATGATTAAAAAGCTCTTTTGATTAAATCATTTTGCCTAGACAAGTGGCCTGTAATAATAATAAATTAGAATATTTTTGAAACAACTTTCCCATGTGTTAATAAATTGTAATTCAATTCTACATGGTAATTGACTGGTACCCATAATAGCTCAACCAACAGTTGAATGTATTTCTGTCACTGGTCAATCTGGAAATCCTTCAAGGTGGACTACAGTATCGATTCTATTTTACAGAAAGAGAAAGTGGGAAAATACCAGTCTGAATCCGTGCTAAGGGACTATAGGTCTCTCAGCTAATCTTGTAATCTGAAATGCAGGAAAGTTCAGTACAAAGAGAGCTGAACTAGTTTGGAGGAAGTCATCTCAACTTTAGAAGCTCAATGGTAGCATAAGTAGGGCATTAATCCTGAAAGAATAAATCTTGCTGTATGATTTCTAGTCTTCTCAGGTCCCTGGTATAATTTTCTCATTTGTGTTGATCTGAGATGATGATGAGCAGAATAAGTTTAGGTCTCTTTTTATTCAGCTATGATCACAATGTTCCAAGGTACAAAGAATATCTTTGGTACATGAGACACTTGTAGAAAAACTGGACATAAACCATGTCTTTCTCTAGTTTGCTTAGACTCTCTTCCTTATTACTTATTAGGAAGAAAGAATATTTACAAAATTAAACTATAATCATGTGCAATCTGCACGAGACTAGAGGCACTGGTGATATGGCATCTGGGCTGCTTGTATCATGATGCTCTTTGGGGATGCAAATCTTTCCTTTCTTATCAAAATTAGGATAAAAAACTGGTTTCACACTTAAGAGAAATTGCATCCCCTCCCTTATTCTGTGGTATCAGAGAGGAAGACATAATGCTTGCCAGAAAAAATACCACTTGGGTGACTAAGTGTTAAAATTTTTGGCCTCAAAACCTATTGTTTGTTTTTGCATTAAATTTGACTTTCTAAAAGTTTATGTAAATGGTCATTGATATTTCTGAAAGTAACCTCTTTTACTCTGCTCAGTAAAAGACTCTGGTAAGGAGCTCATTTGCTATATTAACCCCAAATTCTCAAGCTTAGAGATCGCATCTTATCTGGAAATTAATGCCTTCCCTAAGCTTGTTTGATTTTGGTGGTTTTGAAGCAAAGGCCACAATACATACGAGTGACAGGCTTTTATCCCTGCAAGACTTAGTTGCAGTCACCAAGCTGTGACCTGTGCTAGATAAAAGTTAGGTCCTTCAGAGGTAGCAGATAATGAAATACTGGACTGCTGCACCAGCTGACTTCTCTGTGCATCAGCCCCAGTTAAAGGTCATATGGCAAACTTCAGGTGACAGAGAAGAATAACTTTCAATCCATCATTTTTCCTGATCACCTCAAATGTGAAAGTAAACAAGATAAATATTTTGGTGCAAGTGATTACCCAACTGCTGCTAACTGTTATAATTCTTCTTTTCACATTTACACATACCAAGTATTTGCAGAATCTGCATGTGATACATATGTATTTTTGATATCTAGTTGCAACAGGATATTATATCAAAATGCTTCCTGAACAGGAGTATATTCATAAAATCTCTTCTAGGCACTGATGACACAGAAAAAAAGAGATGGGACTCCAACAAAATCCTCAGGTCACAAATAAAAATGACATTAATCAGAAAGACTCTTTTAGCTGAGAAAAGCATGCAGACGTTTTAAATTATTGGCATTTCCCATGAAAAGGTTTATTCAGAAATCTTAGTCTCTCTGAACTGGTCCTGAAAACTCAGCCTTAAACATGATACTGAGCTACCTCAGTACATCCCATGCCAAAAGTGGTGAAAACTGAGAAACCTCAGCACTTTTGCAGCTCCGCTCAGACACTTCAGAGTAACTGAGGTGTTCTCTTGAGACTGAGGGGTGTCAAGTTTTCATCCTGGATCTGCTACTAATCCACTTTGAGCATGCTACATCTACCTTTTATGGTTATTTAAATGACAGATTCCCAGCGGCTGGCTCAGATTGTCACAGCATAAGGGATCTGAATACACTTCCCAGGACACTGAAGCTCCTGAGTGAGCCTGACACCATTACATACCCTTGAACTGTCAGAGAGGGGCTCTGGTCTATGAGGACGTAGCAATTTGTGCTGTTTATGTGTGATCCTTGTTTTATGTGTACAGCATCTCTGGACTTCTGGAAGCTTGCTGTCTGCACATGCAGCTGGCATTTTCCTTATTTTATTTTATTTTTTATTATTTTATATTTTATATTGTTATTTCATAA
>NW_009935782.1:11228-31254 GCF_000696875.1 Nestor notabilis | reverse complement strand
CCCCCCCGATATCAGCTAGGACAGAATTATTTCTGCCAACTACTTTTACTGACAACCATGTTTAACAGCCAAGGCTGAAATTCTTTATATGGGCTAAATATAAAATAGCATTTAATATCTGTTGGCAGAGTTCTTTTACAATGGCATGAGAGCAGATTCAAAGCCCAAGGCATCAGTGATGCCCTTTCAAATGACCTCAGCTGGCTTTGCTCAGGAGAGCACTCTGAACTCTACTGCACCAAGCACACCAGCGTTTCCTTACTGGAAAGCATGAGCGAGTACAGTGGCACTGCTGTCACAGAAACTTTTGCAAAATGTATGATTTTCTCCAACCTGTAATGCTACATAAGAGTCGAAGGCTGGGTGTCATGTCTCCTTTGTACCCATTGGTTACACCTTCTCCTGATGGAGGTGGCACAGGAATTGTCATGGTTATTGGCTTATGAAATTTTCTTCTTCTTGGCTCCACAGTGACAATGGGACTGAAAGTTGCTTTGTTTCCAAGGATTTTTTTGACAATCTCCTCTGGAACCGGTTGAGCCTGTAAACACAGGAAAAGTATTTAACCTAGGGCTACAAATTGGTTATAAACCTGCAGAGAACTGTTTTCCAAAAGATAATTCAATTTTCCTTTTATTTTCTGTAGACCTTTTTTTTCCCCAGGCAGCCTTCTTCTATAGTTCTCAAGGATGATTATTAGTACAATTTATGCTTCGTATTTCTCAACACTCACTTACGATTTCCTAATAGCTAACTTGTAGAGTAAAACTGTAAACCTCAGAAGGTTGCGTGCAGTATTTGCTGAGTTTTTCATAGCATATTTGGGTTTGTTTTTAATTTACAGTGGTTGGTGATATCAAATACAATTTCAAAATGCAAAAAGAGGCCTATTTTGCACTTGAAAAGTAAGGACTAGACACTGTCTTGGAGATGCTGAACAGTCCTTGTCTGCCAAACACAAATCCATGCTCCCGAGGAAAACTGTGTACTCTGACTTAGCTCTGTGTTCAGTGCTTCCAATACTATTCCAATATTGGTTGTTAGGAAATGAATACTTGTTTGGCTCAAATTAATACAGAATGAATTAAGATACAGAGTTATAAGCAAATGTCAGACCTTCTACCTCCATTCTGTGCCTTGAAGGCTTTCCTAACTTTATACGGGAAGAAAGGAAAAACAGCCAATACACGAAGAAATGCTATAGAATTTTTGCAGTTTTTGTCACGTAAGATCTGAACTCAGAAGTGATGGACATCTTATGGGACACAGGGTTTTGCATCTGTTTGCCCTCCCTGCTCACCCCCTTTTTCCAATCTCTCAAATCTGTTTCAATCAGGCTGACCTGTGACTTGCCGCATTGTTTGAACTGCGCAAAGTATTGTTGTGCATAAGTTACGTAGATACAATGCAATCTCAGCAGTGACAACACTGCATATGAGACATCGTGCTTCCTTCACACTACAAAGCTCTGGAAAGGCAGCTGTACGACCAAAATACTAGCAGAAGAGCAAAACTTCCATTTTCTCAAGAAAATAATCTTTAGATGTGAAATATCACTAACAGAAATGTTCCAGTGTGAATTCCAAGCACTGGAATCCAAACCAGCATCCCTATTTCATGAAGCCATCAGAAATGTAAGGTTATTAAATAATTCTAAGTGATAATTAACAGAACTTAAAGAATAAGATACCTCTTATGGAATATTTCTCCACTTTCTGTGCAATTTGTTTAAGGAGAGTTTAAGCTATTTGCTCTTCCCAGATTTCATCCATCACTAGAAACACCAGTGGTGAATGTCCTAAGCTATAACAGATGTATACGGGAGGTCTTGGACCCAGTAACAGCTGGCAAAGAGCTGCATGAAATCCTTACCAAACACATTCCTATGGCAAAGGGCAGCCCAGTGACAATAATTACAAGCTGCTACTTCGCTGTAGGAGACTGAAACTGTACAGCGGTTGTGAAGCTCATAGCTGCTGGCAGCTGAGGCCAACAGAAAGATGGCAGACAATATCACTGAGGCTGTGGTGTGTGTCTTTGCTTTTCTTCCCATTCTTCAGATGCTAAACAATACTTAAGGTAATGATAAAAAGGGTAGCTGGGCTTTTGCCACTGGGAGGAGGACTGTGCATCACCTGCACCATGGGGGCACATGAGAGCCAGAAAGCGTGCCCAGGCAGACATACGCCAGAACTCAAATATGAAGGAACACTGCCCACCTTGCCACCCACTGCTAAGGAACAGCAGGCTCTTTAATTGCTGGCCTCATTAAGACCACTTGTAGATGCGGCTGATACAAACACAAACACATCTTTACCTGGAGCCCCACGCGGATTCTTTTGGTTAGAGCACCCTCGGGGAAGGATGCCTGGACACGTGGCACCGTCGTGCTGCTCAGCACTCCACCCTCTGGGCCGATCTGGTTACTCTCCTGTTTGATTCGTGAAACTACCGCGAAGTACTGAGGAAAATCCTTTGTGACGATCCTGCAGATACGCTTCTTCTCTAGCTCCTCAACGCTGTCCAGCTCTGGTGGGACAAGACAATCAAAACATTCAGGCATTACCTGCCCAGGTCCATACCACACACATTTGTGAGTGTGAGCTTCTGAAAATGTCTAAAATGCCTGAGAAGTTATTTTTTATTTACTACAGGAGAAAAAAAAAATATTCACTCCTATCCATTATCAAGATTTTGTTTGCTCTCTGAACTTTTGCATAAGTCTTGATGATGAGGGCCAAAGCCCTGGACCCACATATCTGCCAGGACACCTGAGCACTAGGGTGTGACAGAGAGCTCCAACATACAGAAAACCATAGGAAAGCATAGTCTTGAACTATCTAACTTCACGCCAAGTGTGCAATCCAGAGTTTGCCCAGCTAAGGCACTTGAGAAAGTTATCTCCCAGACTGGCATCCATATAATCATGACCAGACACTGAGCTGTCCAGTAAACGGTGGATGTGACAGAGCTCTGTCTGCCAGCAATACTAGTGAAACCATAGCAAGGATCCCTTCCCACATCAGGCTTTCAGGCATTCAGATACCTGCCCCAAAATAACTGTATTATGGCCCTCAGTTTATAGAGAAACCTAATTGGAACAGAAACAGGTCATCAACAATTAGTGCTCTCAGCCACATTTGCAGCTTGTTTGGTCACCGGGGCTCAGAGAGGTGCATGGAGTATCCATACATATTAACAAACCAGTAAGTAGATGACACAGGCATACATGCACTGAGAAAAACTGTGATATATCACAAATATGACTAAATATGTATGTATATATGCACTAGAGAAACCCCTGTGATATAAACACTATTTACAAATCAATATAATTACACAACTGTTATGCATTTCTCCTATAATTTCCTGCACTTCATCTTCTTAGCTATTGTAACTGGGTTTCATTCCAGCAGTCTACAAGTTTCTATGCTTACTTGCCTCCTTAAAAAAGCTACCACATTCCTAAAGAAGAATGTTCCTGGAAAGATGACAATTCTATCAGATGCAGCAAGAGGACCAGAAATGGTACCAAGACAAAAGACACTTGTAAAATTCTTTACTTTATGTAATTGAGACATTTTCCTCCTCTGAACATGTAAGCTCAATTACAGCTCCAAAATAACTAGAATATAAATTTGGTAAAATGTCAGTTTTCCATTTTAAAACTTTCAGCAGGTAATTTGGATTAATTGCACAGTGTTGCTCTGGATACTATGTACCTACCAAAAGAGCGTAATTTCTTATCATAAAGTTAGGTTCCATTTACTTTGACTCAGAGACTGATATCTGAAGTTCTCTAATAAATGAGGTATTCTGCCTGCAGTCTCTAGAAACAATGGCTTGTGCAGGAGACAAACTGGATACTTAAAGTACCAGGCAGGTATAATCTTGACTGGTAAATCCTATGTATTCTCCTGTTGGTTGCTAGAGACTAAACCTACTGTAAAATGCTCACAGACATGAAGGATAATTAGAACTCTCTTGAAGTAGAAAATTAGCAGTTTATGTAAGAACATTTCAAAATCCTCTGAGCCTGGCAGGTGCTCTCCTTTTAAGGAGGAAGATGAGAAGATTAGAGGGGCATGGAGAGGAGTTTGACTGTACAGAGTGAGGTTATGTTTGGATAACACACATGTGAGCTTCTGTGTGAAGCTGTCCTCTAACAGGATAAAAAAAAAAAAAGATGATAAGCAACCAAACACCTCTCTGACCGCACTGAGAAATGCAGCGTGAGCATGACAAGAGTTAATGGAACAGAGAAGACTAGCTCTCGAAGAGGTCACATTTCCCGAACACACCTCATGCATTTTACAGAAAAAGCTATCATCATTACTATTTCTCTCAGTTGCTGACACTTCATTCCTACACGTGTGTTTTAATTAAAAACCTCGAAGGATTCTTTGGTTGGTTGGTTGGATTTTGTGTGGGGGATTTTTAACCACAGAAAAGCAGCTATACAGCTCACCTTACAGAAAGGGATGGCAAAGCAGAGAGAGGTAAAGCAGAAAGGCTAGTGGCAGAATTGGGAAGAATCTCCCCGTATTAGTGTCTCCCAGATTTGTGCTAACAGCCCAAAGAACATCTAAGGTCTGTAAGTTTTAGTAAGTCAAAAGAAAGGTATTGTGAATATTTTGTATATGTGTCTTTCCCTGCCACCCAAGTGTAAGGTACACTTATCCTAAGGTGGCTGGTGGGAGTGATGGAGGAGAGATGAGGTGCAGAGAAGGAAAGGAGGGAAGATCAACCCTGCTCACTCTCTAGTCCATGCTGTCGTATGAGTGTTACATTAAGGTTCCTGGACAGGAGAAGAGAAACCCAGCCATGTCCTCCAAGGTCAGTGAGGGACCTCACATAGGGTGGCTCAGGTCAAGGAAAGCAATCACATCAGTTTTGTCAGGTGAGAGGCAGTTGTGGAACAGATTCATCACATGTCTAATACCTTTCTTTTTTCAGATAAGGTAACACGGAACAAATATCTTCTGACTGGAAATAGTGTAAGAGAAGTCACAGAACACCTGGCTATTTCATGAGCTTCAAGGTGGTTTTGTGTGATCTGGAATCTAATTTCCCTTACCAGGGCCTTAAAAGAGTTTTGCTAGCACTGAGAAAGAAAATCTCACCTATCCTTAGCAGACTGAACAGCTCTTGGTTTTGTGACCCTCTGGCAGTACTGGCTAGAGACAAGCCGACCTTGTCACTGTACACAGACTGAAAGGTGGGATGAGCATAGGATACCAGTTTCCCCCATACACAGGTGTGCCCATTAAGAAATTGTTGCACCAGAAGTGGGGCACCTAGGAGGTAGTGCACAGATGGAGAAAAGTACCGGACATAGATGGAGGCAGAAGGAGCACATGGGAAGGAGCAAGGAGCAGCTGAGGGCAGTGAGACTTGTTTTTAAAATGTCAGTAACTCAGCCCACCCTCCCAGCTTCAGTATTTCACACACGTAACTAGATGCTTCCGGTGCCACAAGGTCTCATCTTCAATTAATGCAATGTCCCTTTATGGCTATTTTTATGCAGCTGCTTATCTTGACATTCACAACATAGAGTTTCACAGCAATATGTTTAAAAAATTTTCTTGGAACTGTGGCAAAATCACTGCAGAGTGATTTATAGTGGCATTTTAAACTTCAAGCATAAGCAATGTCACACTCTGGTTTGATCTGTAGGTTCAAAGAAGTAGTTATGTAAAAACTCCTGCTTCCCATCTGAAACCACATTGTGCAGCTGCAAGCATATTGTAGCCACAAATATTTGCATTTCCTGGCTCACTCACTAGTTTGCAAATGCTTCTCAAAAGGTTAACTACTCAGTGCATGCATTTTTGCCCACAATTTGTCTGCAGGTACCTGTAAAGGGGACAGGAATGTTAAAAGCAAACACAAGTTATATCTAAAAGAAGCCTGTCTGAAAATGTAACCTATTCACCCATAACTAGAACTTCTTAAAAAAAAAAAACAAAACAAAAAAAAAAAACCTTTTTTTTTTTTTAAATTGATTCAAATTTGAATAAACGTAATATGGCTGAAGCTGTGAATTGCTACCTTTGTGTTTGGAACCAAACTCCTCCTCTTCCTAAAATTGCCAAGTTCCCTGTATTCCCTCAGCACTGTTATTTGCCTAAACGCAGCACCCTCTTTATAATCAAAAATATTTAAGCAGAGACCTGATGGCACTACACAAAAACTGTCTCTTCACATCATGGTTCATTGTTCTTTCATGTTAATAGAAGCCATGTTCTGCTCTTATTTAATCCTGCGTTTAATGCCCTGAAGTGTTGCCTCCTGCTCTGCATTGAGTCTGAGATGAGTTTTTCCAGCAGATGGTGCTGCTTCCAGTAAAGAACAGGCAGGTTTTCAGCAGTCCCCATGCAGGGTGAGGAGCAAGGATGTCGCATCCCCTCTAGCTAAGCGGAAGAGCAAGACAGGAAAAACAAAACAAAGCAGCAAACTGCATCTTTAAAAATTCAGCATATTACAGAGCTGGGAATAAAAGTCTGATTGGCCTCCTTCACTACACAGATAGAAAAGAATTATCACAGCAGGTCTATCACAAAATGGACCAGCAGCTTACAAAAGAAAAACAACCACACCTGCAGCATGTTATGGCATTTAGAGATGACTGAGCAGATTAATTTTCTTGCAAAGACAAACCAAACTGCTGGAAATGACTATGTGGCTGCTTTTTATTCAAATAAAGATTGATTCTGCCTCCAGAGTTCATACCTGGAAAAAAAAATTCCAAAGTTACGGCTTCTGTGATGCAAGAGACTCCTTCAGAGCCAAATCTAACTGGGGTAGTTTGTAACAAAACAGTAAAAGTTCAGAGGAAAATAAAACCAACCTGCTCTTAATTCTACAAATTCGTATTTTTTATCTCATTGCTCATTGCTTGGAAGACCTTTTACATAGAAAAGGAGTCATTTAACTAGAGCAGAATTTTGTCAAGAACCTTGTACTATGTGAATGCAGGGGACTTTTTCATTTTATTTTTCTAACTAGGAAAGAAGGATTAAGCTAAAATGAACTGAACAAATAATCAATACAATGCTCTGGGTGTGCCTGCAGTATTTTTTTTTTCTTTTCCCTCTCATAAATGATTGTCTGGATTGGTAAAAGGCATTTCTGGGGCTTGGCTTTTAAGGTGCCAAATATTTTCAGCCTAAGGGAATAGGCCAGTGTCCATCGTGCTTTCTGTGATTCACTGGTTGTTCATATACCCACTAACAGCACTTCCTCAGAAGAGAAGAGCCACCTGAAATCCTCAACAGACCAGAAAGTTGTACTCTGGTTCCAAATCGTGAAGCTTATTATTTTAGGCTCTCAGTACTGAGAGCTTCATGCCCACCTCTCTCAAAGTGTTTTTATTTATTGTGCTCTCTTCTCTGTAAAATGTGAATTTATCCATATGGCACCTCTGGAGAGCTCTTTCATAAGTGACGCACGTTGGAGCACTTTAGAACAGTGGTTTTGTGCCCAGATTCCCTACCTCAAAATGAAACTATGCTCAGTTTGGAAAGCACATGAAGCAAATAAGCAAACTGCTGATCAGTTCTGACTACTTCACCACTGACAAGGCACCAATACTTCACCCAAATGCCAAATCATAACTTTCTGTCTTACGTTAGTGCACAGAGAAGGAGGGGTTGCTGGTGAGATTTTTCTTTCAGAAAGGCTGCAACTACTGTCTTCAATCATGAAGCAATTCTTTCCCAAGCAATAGTATCCTGGGCCATGCTCACTCTTTTGCCTGTTCCAATGCTTTCAGGTACCCTTCTGTGATGAGCTTTATTGTATTTTTCCAAACCCAGTGATCCAACATTTGCAGCGTTTCTGCCCTCCTGCTTGATTGTTTTTTTGTATTTATTTAAAAATAAATAGCTACAATAGATCATCATGTAACAAGCAGATCTTTGCTCTTGCTCTGCATTTTTACAAGCTCACATGCAGTTCAAGTACTTTGAAGTGAAAATACTACATGAGCCCATCCTGCTGTTCTCATTCCCAGATGACCAGGAAATCAGTAAAAATGCAAAATCTCAGACATCCCGCGAGTCCCTCACAACACCGCTAACTCTCCATGTTTCCAAAGCATGCCTTTTGCTCCTCTTTGAATAAGGAGAGGTCAAGATCAAAGGCACAGCCTGTGCACAGATACCTCTCATAGCTTCCATCCGCAGCCTCATCATTTGCTTCAAATGATTTGCTGCTAATTAACTTTTTGCTGCCAAGATCTTTCCTCCTGGTTGTACCCCACCACACTGTGAATTTCCTAGGAGAGAAAATCCTACAGATAAGCCCTTACAGAGAAGCAAAATTCAAACCATAAGCTATTTTCATTCACAATAAGATGTACAGAGCTCAAGCAACGGTTTATCAGAACAAGTATTGAAAAATACTTGCTAGGAAAAGAAAGCAGTGGTGCCAATGGATCACTGCAGCCCTAGCCTGGCTTTGCCCATAATGTGTCTGCAGGGACCATCTGTCACAGCAAATTCTGATGAATTGTGTAAACCTGAGTCCACTCATCTAAAGGGATTTTTACATAAACAGCAATGTCCAAGCAAAACAAGGAAGCCAGACTTCCCAGGTAGGAATCGGGAAGACAGATTGAGTATTTGTGGAAGACAGCCTCTAAAAATACCATTTCAAAGAAGAATGACCTATATGCTGAGGCCTGTATCTGTGGGAAAGTCTAATTTAACTGGTATTTACACTTCGTTGTTTCAGAATGACCTTCGTGAGGCCCCGCCTGAGCAGCAGAAACATGCTTACCTCCAGCTGGGATGCTGTTCTCAACTTCATGCTGTAAAGCAACTGTGTAACTTTGCTTAAACTTGGCAAGACTTCAGACCAAAACTTACCACTCATTTCAGGATGTCTCCAGGCCACCGCTGAACAATTTCTCTTTACACTCTTTCTGTTAGTTCAATATGTACTGCACACTGCATTCCCTAAAGTCAGATATCTCCTGCCCTGTTTTACTTTAGGGTGCTTTGGTCTGCTCATGTTAGCAAGCCTGCCCAAAGGTAAGGCATGCTAAAGCTTTGAGAAAATGTTTACCTTCATCCATGCCATTGAGTATTTCGGTTAAGTCTTCGTGTTTGCTGTCATACTGGTGCTCCTTCCACGTTTCACCATTTTCACTTCGAAGTACGATTAGTTCTCTTTCCTTTCCTCGCATTGACCCAAAATGCGGGATTTCCACTATGACAGGGCTAGAGAAAAAGGAATTGTATTATTTTTAATCCCATATCTCCTCATTGCCCTTGATTTCCTATGAACATTAAGTCCTTAAGAAAACTAGTCATTTTAAATAGTTAACACTGTTATGATCAAAATGTTTTGTAAAATTGCCAAAGCTACACAATCCTTTATCATTTAAACTATAATTAATAGATAACTTGAAAATATTAATATATATATAGCTCATTTTTAATATGAAAAACTGAAACAGCTGCCTCCACAGAAAAATAGATACAACATTCGCTAAGGAGTGTTCTCCCTGCTCATTTATCCCAGGATGTAGGTGATCCAACCTGCCTCTAGCATACACAGGACTGCTGACTTTTAACTGGCATTAGCATAGTCAAAATTCAGATTTGGCTCAAGGGATTGGAAGGGGCAAAGCCAGTCCAGCTATCCAAATGCATGCAATAGCTATTGACTGCAGCCGGAACTGCGCATGCATGTAGGTTTTAAACTTCAAACTAAGTCGCAAACTTTTCAAAGCTCTCCCTGGCTCTCTGTTGATGCAGCTCCTGTGAAACACAAGGGGTTGTTTCTCATTAGCTTCGCTTTCTGGTTCTCATGCCCAAAATCACAGCTGCAACATCTGCAATGTAAACACCACTGGCCAATGTTTAGATCCTTTCATAATGGATTTCTTCAAGTTAAGCAACATCACAACCACATTCATATTAGTTACTGTCAAACATTTTTGGGGAAAGGAAAGGGAATGAGAAGGTGGTTAATAATACACCTACATCACCAGACAATGTACCTTCAACAGAGGACTGCAAGTGCATTACTGAACAGTTATTGTGAACAACCAACAGAAACCACCATTCACTTCATGTGCCATTCCTTAACAAAACAGACACTTTTGCCAAACACTTCACAGGCAGGATATGCATTTTAAAGTATGTTAAGACAAACCGACTGAAATCACACAGTAAGTGAACAATTATGCAGCTTTAAGACATTTAAATAGACAGTATCATTATTTTCCTACAGAGGTTGTAAAGGATTTCACTGCACTGAAATAACTCAGTTAGAAGTAGCATGACATGATGGGAGAAATATGCAGCACTTCTATGGCACTAGACACCCGCAAGGTGTTGGGTGCATTAACCAATCAATTACTTGAGCATGGAAATCACAACAGCCATCATGAGGAAAAACATAAACTAGTTGCAAGTCCAGTTTTCACATTCAGTGAAAGGGGAAAGAGTAAGACAGTATTTTTTCCCATGAAAATAGAAAAAAGACGTATTTTAGGTGCTTTTAATAACATCCAGGCTGTATTAATCTTAACTATAAGTCCTTTAACAAGAAAGGAATGTAGCTGCTGTCTTCCATTGTGCACAGTAAGTAAATACCAAAAATTTAAATATATTGCTTTAGATATTTACTCTCTAGTTCAACAAGAGTACAAACTGAAAACTAACACTATAGTACAATCTTTGCAGGCTAATATTTCAGATACTGTCTCTGTAAATATTCAGAAACCACACAATTTTGTGCATGACATTTAACAAGAATACTCAAGCGAGAAGGTATTGAACAGGTTTGGAATGCCAAACACTCACCAATATTTTGAAAACCTAATGCAATAAATTTCACAATATGGTTTGAAAATAACAGCAAAAAATATATGAAAACATTCTTACATTTTTAGACTACACACCGCAGTTTCTCTGGGTAGCATACTTGGCTTTATAAATTTATTTTAATAAGATGCCTCTTGCAGGTTGAAAAGATTAGTATTTCTTCAACTTTGTTGAATAAATTCATTCACTCAATGACATTTTTTCTAAATAATCTTTCATAAATAACAGACTTAATGCAATTTCATTTTACAAATGCTCTTCCTAAAACAGGCTGACTCAAGGCCTGTAAATACCTTCTCTACCACAGGGTTGAAATTAAAGGACTGTCACTGTGTATTAAAATGTATTTGATGCAGTTGAAACACTTTAAATTTAAAAGATTACAACAGCACAGAAGTTATGAAAGCAGAATGCTGGCAGTGAATTTTACATGCCTATAAGCACAAGGTAGTAGCAGAGCTATATTAAATCAAGCCACTATGATTTTCTTTCAGTGACATAAATCAACTGAAAGCTTTAGAAAACTTAAAGAAAAATAAAATGGGAATAACAAAAAATTGGAAACAAAAGAAAAACTGTAGACATTCTGTATCTTTTCCGTACATATCCTACCCAATAAATTTTGTTCCTTGTGGACCAAGCTGCAGGATTCGGCTAACCATGCTCTCGCCCTCATTTAGAGGGGGAGGAGTTTTAGGAAGATGCAGTTTACTGAATAACATCCATGCAGCAGGAAGAGAAACGAGAAGGGGAAATTAGGAACAAGCTGTCATTCCCGACAGAACCAGCAGTTTACACCAGGGTGCCACTCATGGTAACGAACAAAATTTATAATTAGGAAAAAAAGCGCCACATCATAGTGGATTGTTTCCCTTATTTTAAGCTTAAAAAGGTCAGTTCCTAGTGAACTACTTGATGCTCTACAGTTAATGCTCCACCATTGCTCTCGGTGGCTTTGCTCCATGGGTTGGAGACAGGCAGCTCCCAGCAATTCTGGCAGGAGCCGTGCATGAGCCACAGCACAGGGAACACAGCTTAACATTTAGGTCCTTGTGGGTGACCCTAGGACACTTTTTTGTGATGTTTCTCTGATACTCTACAAGCAAGAGGGTCAAAACCTATTCTCAGTTTTAGGCATGTGACTCCTCCTGATTTCAAAGGCAGGTTGTATATGTAGATGGGGACAGGACCTGGCCTTTTCATGGCTTTTCTTACCTTCAGCTCCATTCTGCAGCCACTATAGAGGCAAAGCTCCCCTTAAAATACAAGGGTACTTTCTGGAAGGAATGTCAGGTTGGTATTTTTTCATATTTCAAGTTAAGAAGCCTATCTTACATGCTCAAATGTGGTAAAGTCAACGTTTAACTACTTAAATCCATATGATAAAGGAAATGAAAGATGCAACATGAGTGTAAACAATGAAATTCATAGAACAACTCACCCTAAAAATTGTGCCCCTGCTGGCCCCATTTCTACAAGTCTACTTGCTAATCCTTCTCCTTCAACCATCGGTGGTGGGCTGGCCAGCTTATGCCTCTTTACCAAGCGGCAGGTGATGCGGGTTGGTGCTGTACACTTGCGTGGTGGGATAATTATTCTCATTCCATGGTGGCGACTGCCCCTCATTGAACCTCCACGTGCATCAACCATAAAACTAACCAGGAAACTGCAGGAAAAAGGGAACATGTCAATGAAAATGGTCACAAAACAAACAAATCATCAAAAAGTTAACCACTAGTCTTTAAAACATTATTAGAAGTCCTCCCGATCCCAGCTAAACTAAAAAGAACATGAAGATTCTTTTAAAACTTATACTTACATGTTAACTATTGGTTATCAAAAGCAGGAACTGTTAAAGGTCTATGAACACCATGGTGAAATGAGTAGGTGCTACTGAGCAATTTGGATTAAAAGAGTACACAGTTATTAGTAGTGGTTTATTAGAATTTAAAAACATCCCTGTGTTGGTGTTAGCTCTACTGTCCATAGACAGGAGTAATTACCCTCACATGCAGAAAGGAACCAGACAGTGTAGAAAAAGGAGAATCAAAAATGCTTATTATTTCTAGGATCTCAGTCTTTAAAACCTCCTCACACTCTCATTTGTAAACAATCCTGATGGTTGACAGAGCAAGTGCTGGCACAATGGGTGACAGTCAGTTCAGGCTACTAAGGGCTTCCACTGATGGAGAATAAGTGCGAATACCAAATGTGTAACTTTCTTTAGGCTACTAGCACTCTGGAGGAAATCATGCCATTACTTGTGTTTGAAGATGACACAAAGTAGTAAAAAGTGACATTAAAGAAATTGCGTTTGTCAGTGTCATTCCAATGTTTAATTTTCCATTTAAAAATAGAAGGGTAAGCAGTTGTATTTGTAAATGGTGAGTGGCAGATTTTAACATAAAATTCTTTTTATTAGCAAAGGAATAATGACTATTAACAAGAATAATCATTAATAGCCATGGTTTATGCTATGAAATGCTGAGAAGCTGCATAAGTGAAGTGTTACTGTCTTTAATGGAACAGTGACAGGGAAGTGGAGACTCCTCCCAGGACCAAAACGAGATTTCAGCCTGTTTCAAAACTCCACAGCAAAAATCTTCCCAATTTGCATGGGTCAAAACATACAGTTTCCTGCAGATCTAAACAGTTCTGGTGGGTCTCCTCTGGTGCTCCAAAATACCCTCCCTTTTCTTCTGTACCATGAGCTGCTGAGAGAGAATAGCTTCAGGTAGAAGATGCAGTAACAGACCAGTATCAAGAGGGACATGAGTCTTGATGCCAGTAATTTTGTTTGTATGCTTCTTCTGTATGATATGCAGATGCTGACATAGCTGGCACATCTGCTGTATGGTTTCACTATTTTCAAGGCTCTTCCCAAAACTTCCAGATCTTAAGAACTAAACCTTCACATAACAGGTAAATCCATTCAATTTCCTGGTTTCTTACTGTAAACTGATCTAAGGGTAAAGGCCAACAATCCAGTGGGGCCATGAAGAATCTTTAAAAAAAAACAAACCCCAAGTGTTCTGAAGTATGAATAGGAATTTGTGTAAGACTTTTATATTTGCTTTTGAGACCAGCAGGATATCAAAGGTAATAGCTGACGCGGATTGGCCGGGCTTACAAATAACCTGCATTAGAAGTCCAGCCGACATGGGTGGGAAAAATCTGCACAAAAGCAGGAGTGTAATCAAAACTTGGTAGTGGTTGGGACACAAGCTGTAAATATATGAAGCAGGAGAGAAAGGTTGTCCAGTGGAATTCCAGATAAACAAATTGCTACATTGCCTTTCTTCAAATCAAATTAAAATTATTCAGTACAGAATAATGGGAAGGTAAAACAGGCCTCTAACGCAACCCTAACCCCAATTTATAATTTCTTTATGCCACATACACTTTACAGAACTGAAGCATGGACTAAAATTCATAATATATCACAGTAGTTTTCATACAAATAATTTGTATCCACATTTCTTTCCTAGATAAACACACTGTACGCTACTGAATAAAGCCAAATGTTGCTGCTAGGGTATCCCAGCTCCTAATAAGAGGAATTGCTTTAGTGGGAAAGGATCTTCACTTAGTGACTAGCCAAGCACTTTCTAGAAATATTAGATCTATGTCAAAACCGGTATAATCAGTTTGAAAATTATAGAGTATATAAATTATGTTAATCTTGATATTTATAGATCACAAGATCTTAGATATCTGTAACATCTGTTGACTGAAACACTTTTCTGTTTGCTAATAGAAGGCTGTACCAAGCAGAGACATCAGCTCTAGAGAGCCTGGACCTTTGGTTTCCTCTCCCCTCTGCTCACTGAGCACTATTATCCTGTCAGTGTGTTCATGTTGCTTTTCCTCCCTGCAACTGCCCTATATCATGAATGGTGAAAGCTGATAGTAGGAGGTGGATGCCACTGAGCATGTAGAAGGGTAGTCCAATGGTTGGTCTTCAGAGCTGGCAAGTAGCCAGCACGTGACTAGCTGTGAAGAGAGTTCAGGACAATCCAGTAAAATTTTCTGTAAAGCAAAGTAAAATATTAAGCAGGGACTCATAGCCCTTGGTCATCAAAGGGAGAATACTGAAAGGAATCTGTTACAGCCAGTGCTTTCGTGACCTTTTAAAAATGTGCATGGTTTTTGTCTGCAGAGAAAACCAGGCCACTTGAGATGACACTGAAGCATGCAGGGTGGAGGGGTGGCTGGCTAGAGCATCCCTTCAGGGTTGATGTACAGCATCTCCTGGGAGGCACATCTGGTCTGTGCACCACAGAGCAAGGAGGGGTCTCAGGGTAGCTTGGTCTTATGGCTCTGTACAAAGCAGCGTTTTGGAGAGCTGCCTATCATGTACGTGATTACTGGCATGTTAAACCAGCTCAGAATATAAAACAGTAAAGTTTTAATCTAATGCAAAAATGCCAAAGCTTGCACTAATATAAGATATTGTCTCTGTATCTAAACTATTTAGATGAACATGTAAGAGTGGATTGTCAAAAATCTCTAGGCACTTAAATCAACTGACTTAAGTTAATAATAGTAATAATAATAATCATCATCATACAAAAATTAATCAATGGAAGTTAAAACTAAGTACCTATAAAAATTAGATGTTAAGTTCTCAGGTTCATTTAGGCTGTAGACTTCAAGGTCAGTCCGGCCTTTTCAACTTGGGGCTTAGCACTGCTAATGCACACTGCTCACAGCAAAGGTAGATTAACCCTTGACGTGAGTATGTTCCACAGCAGGAACTAGCCTGCTGCAGCCAGCTTTTGTGTCTATACCACACTGCAGCCTTCAGTGAAGACAAAAACTTTAGCAGATCAGCCATAAAGCATATTGCTCCCATATTAAAGGTAATCATTGTCAACAGCATATTAATTGGTTTTTTTGTTTAGTTTTCAAATTAGTAATTCACTGTTTAAAACAATAACAACAATTCCAAACAGCATTTCATGCACTTTCTATCAAAAAGATTAGTAGCTGATGCTTACCTAAATTAATGTTGTACTAATAATGGAAACTAGAATATGATCTCTAAAACACAACGCTAAATGCTAATGAGCATTTCTACTTGAATACATGGAAGGGATGAGGATGTGGGCGGATGCACTACAAACATCTACACACACTCTGTGGGGATAAAAGTTTAAAAAAATAAAAAGAAAAGAAAAGAAGGATTCACAGAAAGCACAGAGTTATCACCTTGAATCATACTGGGGGAGTGGAGAGGAATAGCTGCAAAATAATTTAGAAAGCAAATGGGAAAAATTAATGTAAGATAATTAGAGGCAAGCAACAGAAAATATCAATAATATGCTCAAAAGAAAAGTAACAACCAGAAAAATAACAAAAGCAACACATTTGAAGGCCAACCTTAGAAATTATTTGTCTTTTGCTTTGCGTATTGTGACCTGTGTCATATAAATTATGTTACAGATGGAAAAAATCTGAAAGGAAGTGTTCATTTAATCAGTCAGCACAAGTCCATAATTTCTCTGAAATGCAAAAGCACATGGAGAAGAAAAAAGCATTTGCAATTAACTCAGGTCAAGAGAGAAATTACTGTAACACGACTTCTTTTTATTTGATTCCCAAAATGTGCTCCACTTTGCCACGGAGAACCAATTCTTGCACTTTTCTATAGTAGTTTGTTTTCTGAGTATAATGTATAAAAGAAATGTATGGCAGGATACTTGAAAGGAGTATCAGTTCATGCTGTTCATTATACTGTTTTAAAAAAGAAGTTCTTCTGCATGTACAGGACGTTGGAGTAAACTAATTAATCTGATGTATTCCACCTTGCAAGACTGGATCCAGTTTTTCTGAGTTTCTCAATATGGAAGGCAGTGTGACACATTAATTTCTTTCTTTCAGCTAAGAAAACCAAGGAGTAAAACCGATCAGCATAAAGAGAGCACACCCACATTTTATTTTGGGCAAGTTGCACAAGTAGGCTCACATCTGAAAACTGAAGGTCATTTGGGTGAAGGGTCCCCACCCTTCCAGAGGCCTCAAGAATCATGACACATTTCAATGTACTGCTTACAATGGACTCTGTTCTAAACATATGCTGGCAAAACAACTTACGGGAACTTGAAAAAGAAAAACATAAAACATTATCTTGGCTTAAAAAGGGGGAAAACCAGAGGAGTTGAAATAACTGCCAAAAATTCCTTCTTTCTTTCCCTTTCACTGATACATTGCTGGATCTCCACATCCTCCTCCCAAAATTTCCCTTCTGTCTCAGTTAAGAAATGGGAACAAACTTTGGCGCTCTCTTCTGGCAGTGGGTAAATAGGCAAATGAGCAACCTTACAGAGGGGACTCCAGTGGAGCTCCGCAGCACAGCACGTTGAAGAGTCTGTGGGAGGATGAGGAATGCACAGAGTGGTGGGGACAGGCCCTGGCCGCAGGGCAACCTGGACCACGAGGGCTGCTGACAGCAGGAGACCCTCACCTCTAGCTATGGCCACAGAAGGAACTGGAGACAGAGCCAGGGATAAGACACCATGAACAAGCAGAAAAGGAGTTGCTTTGCAGAAAAAGACTGACAGAAGAGAAGTGAAAAGTCATGATCCTCTGCATACCAGATGTCCTGAGGTAACAAAGGTGTGAAGGGAACATGCATAGACTGCCCCTACATGAAGGTAACAGGGAAAACCAAATGCTACCATACTGCAGCATGGGGCCACAATTCGAAAGAAAATAAACAACTGAGGGTGTTTTTCCTCTAACAAAGGAACTGAGTCACCAGAGCTTAATTTCTGATGAACTTTATCTGTCAAATGAGAAATGTGACTGGTGAGAAAAGCTATACCTGTTTGGAGAATATTTTGGTGCTCAGATCCCTCAACAAAAAATAACCACCCCCCCCCCCACACACCCCCCCCCCCCCCCCCCCCCCCCCCCCCATTTGCTCCTCTGCTACAGGTCTGCAGTCCTTCCCTTTGGGAAGCAGCTAAGGCCACCTCTGCATTAGTGAGGACTGATGTACAAAGAGAGCAGATCTAAAGTAGTTGATGTGAAAAGCCCATGTTCACAGAATATGTTTTGGAGGGTTGGAAGCATTAGTGAGCATGCTGAAGAACTAAGGGCAAACAAGTATCATTCCAGAGGACTGGCAGGTTGCAAACATCAGACCTATTTTGTACCAGGATGAAAAGGAGCTAGAAAATTTTAGACCAATCAGTCTAACCCAAATTACCAGAAATATTCAGGACTAAATTATCCAACAATTGATCCAACAATAATTTATCCAATTTATCCTGGAATAAATTATCCAACAATAAGGGCCTAAAGGATAAGCAAGAGATTACAACTCACCTACCAATCCTCAAAATAAAAACAAGCCAAAATAGAAGTGGCAAGAGGAACTCATGTCAAATGAATTTAACTTCCTCTGACAGAGTAACTTACTCAGTGGATGTGTGGAAGTACTGTCTTGGTATTTCAGTAAGCAATGGAAGTACTGCATAGATAAGGTAAGTGCACAATCATCTGAGAAGTTACTTCAAAAGAGATACCATCAATGCTTTACTGAAAGGAAACTTCACGGGGAGATTACACTGTGCCGTCCTAGGCCGGGTACTAAACTAAAGATTTGAACACTGGACAGAAAGAAGGGCTGCAAAGTCTTTGGAAAATAGGATCAGAATTAAAACTGTCCTGCTAAAATGGAAAAACAGTCTGAAACCAAAAAAACCTGAAATACTGCAAAGGCAAACACAAACAAAAGGAAGAAGCCAAACACATAACCACAACACAGAAAAAATAACCAGACTGCAGATTTTCAGAAAAGAACCAGGGAATAGTGGCAGATCACAAACACCCTTCAACAGAAACTGCAGTTACCAAAGTGATAATTCTCACTGTGGGATTGCTTAAGACTAAGCGTGTTGTGTCAGACTGAAGAGGTAGTGATCCTGGCTTAGAAATAAACTGAAGAGGGGAGAGCCAGCGGACTGCATCAAGAATGTGGAAAGGACCACCGAGGAGGATCCTGGGATATTTTAGTCTATAAAAATTAGGATTACAGGTTTTCCAGTACATAAAACATTGTTAAGACACCAGTAAGATATTGTTCTCCATGACTACTATGGATATGACAAGAAATAGGCTTAATCTTCAGCAAAGAAATTTTAAATTGCGTATGAGGAGAAGCGATATCGTAACAAAGGATAGTGAACTATTGAAGCTGGGGGATTTCAGAATCTCCTATTTTTAGTGATAATGAAGAAATTAAACATATTTCTTTAATGGCTTGACAACATTCTATCCTGCTGTAATGCAAATGGGTGGACTACCAGCTCTCTGAGGTCCTTTGCTGACATATTTTTCTGTGACGACTAACAGATTTCACGTTTTCATACTGCAGTTGTTGATATTCACCTCTAGCACTGATCATACGCAGTGTTTTACCAGGTCAGGATTAAAAATCCAGATCTGTATAGATCTGTTCAGCAGAAGCAGGTGCTTACATATATTGTGGGACTTGCTGCTGTTTTGGAACTGAAATCTTTTTGGTATGTGCTGCACTCATTTTCATTGTAAGAATGTAATTAGACACAAAATTGGGAAGTAAATTAAAAAGGATGTGAAATTTTGTGTCCTGATGTTGAAAACTAAACAACAAATATTTATACCAGGCAATCTCATATGCAATGATTCCTTTCAGTTACACATTTATTTGTAAATTTTTGCAATACACATTTAAACAGTACTACTATCGCATTTAAATCAAGTCTTTGTGGTATTGTCTAGAAGCACCACAACTACAGTGATGACTCGTAAGTAAATGAATAGTGCCACTAAAATCAAACTACAGCTATTAGAGAACAGGCAGGAGCTTGGACTTATAAATAAAGTAAGAGATTAATTTAAAGCCTCACATTTTTCCCTCTATGAAAGAACAGAAATCATAACGTATCTCAGATTTCATATTCCAAACAATTTAATACAATTCAAATAAAATCACTTTATGACACTTAAAAGCAAAGCATCAGCAACAGAAAAAGCAAAACTGGACTATTAAAAAGAAGCCTGTGGGATTACAATGTTTTGGCATTCAGAAAATTAAGTGCGGAAGCAAATTTTTGGTTTGATATGCAAGAATTTAGACTTGCTCCTGTTATTAAGTATCCTCCTTGAAGTCAGTATGAATTTTGCCACCGGCTTCAACT
>NW_009935782.1:0-11197 GCF_000696875.1 Nestor notabilis | reverse complement strand
GCGCGTTTTACCAGCCATTACAGCAGGCTGTATTCTTCTGCTAACAATACATTTCCACATTTAAAGATAAAGGAAATCTGTTAAGTGACCTACCCAGAATGGATGGGACTTGAAACAAGGTTAACATTGTCCAAGGTGTCTGCAGCCCAGCTGTAGTGTCTGAGAGAATCAGAATCAAACTCCCTTTGAAACGTCAGGTGCTTAAAAACATAATAAAAAGATAAATTGAAATTTAAAATTAACATGGAAAACACTTGTCTTAAATACAAGCTTCTTAATACAACTGCATTGAATTTAGATCTGCCTCCTTTCGTCGTAACTGTGCTGATATCTCAGGTGTTAAATTACTGGAAATTCTGTAACAGAGACATGAAATCTACAAACAAATTAACCTTACATGTCTTCAACCATTCTTTTTGCCTATTTTTCCCACTTCCTTTAGTTACAGCTATGTCTCTCTAATCTTGCATGTGCAAGGTTAGGAACATTGAAAACAGAGAAATATTACCTTTGTACTGCAATCATACATCATATAGGCAGGCAATATAATATCATACCTCCCCTGATAACAGGGGGAAGAAGCTGCGAATAACTTCACTGAAAGTGTAATTGAAGTGGTGAATGTATGGCCAAGCTCCTGCTGGGAGGAGGGTTTAGTTGGTATTTATACACAACAACCAACATGAACACTGTTTTCTGGAGTGCCGCTGTCCCTACTCATCTCTATAAAAATAGCTTTAACCCTGTGAAGCACTGGCACACTGGTGCTATAATTAACTGTCCCATCTGAAAGACATTGGGGAATAATTTGTTTCTTGCCGCTGCCTATGGACACGCACATGCACACTCATGCGTCCTGTGCCCTGCAACAAGTCTCACACTGTAAATCCTCTTATCTGTGTAGCAAAGCCATACTAGTAAAATACTCCTTATTATTTGTTTCTTTTTTTTTTTCCCTAGGAAATTAAACAAATGAAATCTTCAAGTACTGTATGCCTGTATTTCCAGGATTATGTGAAAGTTTTTAAACAATTTAAGAAGCGCTGGCAGAAGTTACATCAATAAAACTAAGTCAAGAAGCTATCATGCAATACACACAGACTATCTTCACCCAAGATGGTATTAAAGATGTCAGTGTTCCCTGTAAGTAGGTTGTTTCCTTCTTACAGGAAAATGAATCTAGAGAAAGCAGTCTGTTAAAACTAAAACCTCAAGGGCTGTTTTCAAATCAAATTCAGTGGGTTCAAGTCAAACCTGAGCCAAGCACACACTTCTACACAGGGAAGTTTTATTATTTACACCTTTCTTTTTCTTATGTACTGGTGCAGAGGTAGTGAAAATGAAGTATTTTGAATGGAAATATCAGCATTAGTAGTAAATCTCGCAAAGGCAGTCATAAACACATAAAAATACTTCTGTTGAAAACCTTCCACAGGGTATGCAATTACATAGTGCTCTGTTGTTGATCAGAACCTAGAACCCTCCCATCACTCTGGGGTTTCCAAAAAACTTCTCTCTTTAGACATTCTTTTATTTCAAATGAGCATCACAGGTTTCCTTCCAAAAAACATTGACATTGCAATTTACTGCCAGTAGATAGCAACATCTGAAGGGTACAACTTTGCTCTGTTATCTGTCCAACCATGTGGCATGGCTCGATGTCTCCTGTTTTTGTTATCTTCACTCTTTCATTAGGATCTTTCATTAAACTTTTTGCTGTAAGATATGTACTTGAGGCCTGATGGTTCAAGCACAGACAACAATAATAATGGGCAAACTTGCATATATTAAACACCAAAATACATCAAAGATAAAATGAATGCCATTAAAGCAATGGCAATTAAGCAACAGCAGTGGGTTTAATTAGTACCATTTTTGAAAATGTATCACAATTTAGCTCAATGAAGACAGCTTTCTAACTCATTTCAGTAGAACACCGGGAATTCTCCTAGATTTCCTGAAGAGCCTGCAGTTTAGGCAGGAAAGTCATTGCTGTGGATTTCTGCTATTCCAAGTGATACCTAATTTCGTAAGAGCTCATACTAAGTACATTATTACTTTTGACACAAAACAGTCTAAGATCCAGAGAGTTGGTCTCAGAACTTGTAAAAATTTGATAAACAAAACTAAATTTATTCCTTTGCCTGGTGATTAACACTATTGTCAAAAATAGGACAAAACAAAGAAACATAACAAACGGGTGAAAAAGAACAACACATTTTAGTGTTTGTCATTCAAGCCATACCAGTGACACTACACTGAGGTCCAGGCATGCATGAGGGCATATGCACCATGTTTGCTGTAACAGATGAAAAATGCTGAAACTCCTTCAGCAGTGTGATACAGAAAAATAAACATAGGGCCATGTAATTTCCAAGGAAATACCACCACTCTAAAATAATTTACGTTAGATGTTACTATGCTTACAAAGTTGCTGTAGGTTTGCCTGCATACATACATAGGGTACTTTGGTCTGTTCCTTTGTCCTGAGATACTGTCTGTGTATCAGGTGACTATATTTTTTGATGCACTACTTTCTGACAAAGTGCACAGATCTTTTGGACATATTTACAGCTGGCAAAGGCACAAAGCCTGCAGCCAATAATTTTGACAGAGAAACTGAGTAGACAAAGCTAAAAGTGGGACACATACATCTTACATGCAGCATGCATTTGTTAATCTCATTTTGTCTGTCTGTTGAGATGCTGGATTTTCCAGGCAGGCAAAAAAAAAATAAAAATCTTCCTGTGTAAACTGCAGTATCAGCAATCCAGAAGACAGTACATCATCAGTGATTCCAAATCACAGGATTGATTCATCCTGTGTTTTGTTAGGTCCAGTGTTCCTTCCCTGAAATGAGGGAGATTAAATATGCATTGCTCACGGGTGTGGCATCGTTAGATGCAACTGCATGCATAAAAGCACTGATGGTTCTACTGGCAAGGATCCTGCTGGTTGCATAACTGAATATACAGGCTGTGCAATATCAGAGTTCAGCAAACGGAAGAATTTATGTTTCCTCCCAGATGAATTTATCCAGACAGAGAGATTCAGCAGGCTGCTATGTAATGGACAGCCTGATTCATCCTGCCTTTGGCTGATGAAATTCAGAGGCTGATGTAAATTATTCCATGGAGAAAGTAGTTCAAATTTGGTCTGAGTTGCTGCATCCATGGTAACACACCAGGACACATAAATTTTAACTTTTCTCCAGCCAGGTTATGTAGCCTGGACTCAGACTTCCCTGTTGAACAGGATCAGCAATAAACCACCAAACGAATCAATGGAGAACATTGAGACTTCTTAAGGAATTATTAGAAACTCTTCTCTAATACCTAATGTGTCATGCTGGCAGTCAGGTTCAGTAAAGACTGGTTTCAAATCTTCCTCGTCTGACTCTTTTTAGACTCCCAAGTCTCACAGTGATCTTGGGGAGAGGTGGCCACAGGATCTTCTATTTTACATGATCAAGAGGTTGACAATTACTCCTTAGTCTTTTATATACTTATACTTGTGATAAAATTAATTCCCTTTACTCTTAGACTTTGCTATTGACGGGTCTGACCTTTATGAAAGAAGAGATATGGAATATACAGATAGGCAATGGCTCACTCCTTCAAAGTATTGTGATACCCCAAACCAGCCTTAATTCACATCAGTTTCCAGATAGACTTTAAGGATATTGGGTTTGACCCACAATGATCTTTGTTCCTTTGAATTCCACTGTTGGAACGCAAGGTGTTTTTTTTTTTAACCCTGCTTTCTACTTCCGTAGCAGAGATTATGTAGAAGCCCAGTAACATGCAGAGGGAGGGATGAGGAGATGCAGGGGTATTCCTCATTTCTTAAATGCACTTCTCCTGCTTCAGCCAAAGGGCTGTAAAGCTTACCACCAGAGGGTTGGGCTGATGAACACAAGAATTCCAGAAGATGGATATATTTTTTGTCAGGAGTTTGAGGGCTGCAGAACCCATAGCAGGAAATTTTTGCTGGGCTCCCTTTTTCATGAAGGTAGTTTGTTGCTTTACTGTCATTTATTTTTCAGGGGATCATGGGTTTGCTAACCTCTCAAGATAGTACTGACAGAATAACATTTACAACTAGATTGTCAGCCAGGCCTCCAGCCTGGCTTCATTTTACATGACAAATTTGGACCAGCGCTGAAGTGCAGTAATTGCACAATCATTGCTGGACAAAAACTGGAATCACAAAAACATGAAGACTGTAAGTGCAACAAAAACAGTGTACACTACTGCTCAGCACCAGCACTGGAAGGTTTTTGTATTTATTGCCTTTTCAGGTCAAGAGCCAGGACTGCAAGAGAACCTCCAGAAAGCAGAGAGGTCTCTTGTAGAGATTATGAAGTTTGCCCTAAAGCAGAGGTCCTGTACATGGTGTGGTGTCACTGCAACACCTCCATGTACAGATAGGTAATTCTTATTTTAGTAGTGCAATTTTGCAATGCAAAACAGGTTAAGGATGCACACTTCGAACAATGTGCTTTAGGAGTTATTCAGCATAGTGCTGGTTTTAAGTCTTTTTAAGTCAAACGTATCCTAGCTACTAAACCAATGCCATCTACTTTGACGGTAATCACAAAAATGGCCAGAAACATACGTACATTGTAATATGTTTTGAGACTGAAGAACCTTCCTCTCCTCTGAAATTTCCATCATATCAAAAATACCTAATGAAGGTTTAGGAGCAGGAAGCGTCAAGAGTAACTTCAGGTTCTCAGCCCTGAAATACTATTTCTTGTTTCCAGTGCCAGTAGTTGCAGATTTTATTTTCTGACTTCAAAACCAACAAAAGCAACAAAATTACTGCTATGCAATGTTCAAAAACTCTCCCTAGCTGGCTGCTGCAAATCAAGGTTATTGGAGAGTTACAGCATTTCACTTGAAAGTAACAACCTAATAATAAACATTCAGTTGCTAAAGATAGAATCCAGTTTCTGCCGATGCCATAATGCTACCAAAGCTGTGTACAAAAGCTGTATTAGGACTGGATAATTTATACTACACTAGAATTTACAGACTAATACAATCAAGGCTTAAAATTCATAAGTCCTGCTCTGTGGACTCTTTCCTTCACGAAAGCATCCTCTGAGATCAACAAACCCCCATGCAGGAATACTTGCCACTGCTGAGAGGTACCTCTGTAAAAATGGCAGCCGAAAACCTCTGTTTCATTACAGTCCGCCTTAGGCTCTTCCAGGGAATAAACACAGTTCCACTCCACAGTCCTTTAATTCCCAAGTAAAGATTTCTATGTGAATTTTTATTCAACTTCCTAGCAGATCTCTGGCTTCTGTGTATCAAGAAACTCTTGAGTAATTAATTTAGATTTGAAAATCTGAAGCAAGTCTACCAAGCAAAATGCTGAGGAGGACATAAACAAAGCCTATAGGGCCCCATCATCTCCAGCATTAGCTTTTGGAAAGACTTTCCCACGCCATAATCAGGTCAAAAGATTCTGCTTTTGTTGTATTAGTCATTGCACAAACGTTTGGAAGATACATAAACTGGCTACTGCATAATAGCTTAATCTTTACAAGGTCGAATTCTTCCCAAGGGTGGCAAAAAAAGGACAGCAGTTGGAGTCCCCTCCATGTGACAGAGCAGGCAAACATAATCTCTGGGCTATACAATACAGACAAAAGTTGTTTAGTGTAAAACATATTGCTCCCAGCTTATCAAAGCACTCTAAGGATACACAACATTAAGCTCACAGATGCTTCCATTGACTTCATGGACATATCAAAAAAGTAACTGGTCCCCTAAGACTGTATTGGTGTGGGACCCCATCATCCTGACTCTTGCAGGATCAAAACCACAATCTGGTAAACCCATGATTTCTTTCTCTCAGCTCTTCTCCATTTGCAATAATTAAAAGGGTAGCAATAGTCTCTGCAAGCACAGCTGAGGGCTTCAGTGTCATCCCCTATAAATATATAGCATGAATACCTGGTGGCAGAGACGAGCACATACCTGATCCTTTGCTGGTACCAGCAGTTCTTCAATCATCATGCTGTCTCGGGCATAAGAACTTCTGTTCAGCGTGTAGGACCTATCCGAACTGAAGGAGCGGAGGCTGTTGTATTTACCATATATCATAGAAAGTGCAGGTGACAATGAGGTGAACAAAAAATAAAAATAAAAAAATTAATACATGCAACTTCCAGGGATAGCATAAGATGGCAAAATATACATAATCTATGAAATAAATACAAGGGAAAAAAATGGAATAATAAGTATTTGACTATAGTTAAATATCCCCTTCCTTACAAACAATATACATAAGCAAAATCACAAAAGATGTTTAATGCTTTGGCAGTAATGCCGTGGATTTAGAATAAATATAGAAAAGTATATTCAAGTATTTAGATGAACTTTGATAAATGTCTTCACAGCCTAATCCTGAAAGGAGACCCATGAGGGCAGGTCCTGGGGGAGCTGTGGGTAGGTCACAGCGAGTGCCCATAGGGCTCAGATTGCTGAAGCTGTTTTAAGAGTAAGCAAGTTTTATGGTGTTCTCTTTGTGGCTGAACCACTTTTGACTTTGTTATAAACACCCTAGTTATTCATTTAATGAGAAAGAAAAGAATAATAATTTTGATATGAAAGAAGAAAGAAAAGATATTTGCTTATTGATCGTTAAATACAGATTCTAGTGCTCTGGGGATTATTTTGTGCATGTTAGACTATTTGGAAATAATTATGATCACTCTGAATGTGTTGCAATTAAATCAAGGTAGGAGTGTGTTACACTTAACCCTGGAAGATACATTATGGTATGTGCTAAAAACATGCTGCAGGTCTAGACATGCTTGCTACGTGACAAAAAACAAAGTAGTAAAAAACATGAATTAATAAAAAGCAACATCCAACAACATGTTACACTTTGAGCTAGCAACACTTTTCAGACTCAGAACTCTACTACTTGTTTCATGCATTTTGGAGTTGCTAATCAAACTTTTCTAGTCCCTTAGTACAGGTTCCTCCTTGGACTAGAAGCAGAAGTGGGATCTTAATTACACGCTGTAGGCATACGTTAAGCAGAATTTTATATGATAAAGGGCATAAAGAAATCAAGTTATATTTATTATAACAGAAGGATATTCTCTAAGACTAAGCCCACACCCCTACCAAAAAATAAAAGCATGTCACTTTCCAAGGCTGAATAAAATGAAGATGAGCGATGGCAGCAGCAGAAAGATGTAACACGATGCCATGCCTTCTTACCTGACTTTTGGACTAAAGCAATTTACAGTGGAAAAGAAACAGGAGAAATAGAAAGCAAAGAATCAGACAGGAAAAGCAAGATGTTATGGCTGGATGGCTTATATATTTCATGTGTTTATTTCTTAATGTTACACTCAGAATCAGTAGTAAGATACATCCACAGAATACTTTTTGCTAAATAAAATACTTCACAGGAAAAATATTGTATTTGTCTCCTCTGAGCATAACATGTGCAATGTAAAAAATGAGTTACACAGCAACAAATAGTAATGGCACTGCTAAAATCAGAAGCATGGGAATATTAGATTTCTCTCAAAGAAAAGATAACATGCGGTTGAACCCTGAAATCTACCTAACAGACTTTGACCATGAAATTCTGCTCTCCCACCTGCACAGGGAGAAGTTAGACATGTGTGGGAAGAGTACTGGAATGAGTAAAAGGTGTCCTGTAAATCAGTGCCCAGCTCCACACACAAAGTGCACTCCCTCTTCACCATAGCTGTAGTGCTTCAGGACTGACCACATCTGATAGTGCTACATGATGACCTTGCTCACACCAAGTTCTACTTAAAAGCAGCATGTCGGCTTTGTTAATTAAGTTTACAAAGACATAAGGCTCTTCCTTAAGATCTGTTTTGCTGATTTTCTAGCTAATGGACTATTTTGGCATTCCTCGTTAATATTTTATCATATATCACTTATTAACTTAGCTAAAAATTGTAAGTGAAGCAAAACATGACTGGTCACTACTAAAGAGCAAATCTGAACTTGCATTTCTAGCGTGACCATAACAAACAGACTGAAGGGTAGACATCTAAGCTTTACCTTTTGGGAGCTGCCATTTGCTGTTAGACAATGAACTCACTTTTTAAACCAGATATTTAAACTACAGCATAGGAAAAAGTCCTCAGGGCTCTGGCTTATGAGGTTTAATTATTAGCTTCAGTACAATTCAGCTGTCAGTAAGTACATTGCAAATCCACAACTATGGAAGTAATCTCTGCTCATACAGCTTTAGTTATTTTGAGCAACGCATATTGCAGGCTTTAGCAAGTTTCAAAAATGAAATCTAAAGCACCGATCTAGAAACACCTGAGCTGAAGTCAACATTAGTCAGATATTATATTAAGTTTACAATATTTTATCAGGTTCACAGAAACTTTGGCCTGTTTCCTGTAACATGCAATCTGTACCCTGTCAAATGAAACCCTGCAACAAATTTAGGGTAGACCTACTTTTTTATTTTTGAGAATATTTTTCTTTAATATTGGCGATCTCAGTTGGATAACTCGCTAGCACCTTTAAAGAAATAAAAGCATCAAAATAGCAAAATGATTGTCATTCAGTTTTCCTGGTATTTACATTCTCCAGCTGAATTAGTCCATTAAGGAACACTGTAATGTGTGTATCAATCTGACCTGCAGTAGTGAAAATAAACCTGGTTTTGCTGGCTTTTCTAGATTAGTTTTTAGACCAGTTGCAAAACTGCTAGCAAAGAAGTGCCTTGGAGATGTTCAGAGCATGGGCAGATAGATACCAGAAAAAGTGAATAATTTGTTTTCAGTGTCATTGCCATAAGAAGCCAACATGAATAAAGAATATGAAATAAACCAGCAATGAACATATGCTTTAAAGGCACAGTATTATCATAACACGGAAGCACACCCCCTCTACTTCATTTCAAAATATACTCCAGCTCTGCTTGAAAAAGCACGCTTGGTTTGTAAAAAACTTGTAACTGTGGTGACATGCAAACTCAACAAACAGCAAATACAATACCTGGCGGAGCGGGCTCCCAGGCTAAAGCCCATGTATCCCTCAGCAGGCAATGAATCATCTCCCAACTCCTTCAGATCCTGGGGTCCGAGGTATTTGTCCGTATCACCTGTCATTGCATCCTCACCTGTCAGTACAAAAGCCAGGCTGAAATGAGAAGCTCCATGTATTGTAAATGTCTGTGTGCTTAGTAAGTCATAACGCCCTGCTCTGTTCACCAACAAGGAATCAATCCCGTCACCCCCACTTTCCCTAAGGCTCTTTCCATGTAGCACGTCAGTTATCCACCCTCTGAACTGGCCTGAGAAATTATTTTATTAGGGCAAACATAAGAAACAAAACTCCACCTTGGCATAAATCCATTATACGAGGGATGACTTTTGCCCAATCGTTTAAGCATGCTAAGGGTTTCCTCTGTACTTTGCACCATTGCACTCACTTTTGCTTTTTTTACTAACAAGCCTGAGCTGACAAATAAAAGTCAGGTTATTCTGTACGAAAAACAAAACCAAAAACTTGGCTGTGAGACAGCCTGTTTGCCCACCAGTTATGAAAAGTGCAGCAGGTTTGAACGGACGCAGAGTAAGAGCAGCGGCCCGCCTTCCTCTCTAGGTATTTGTCACTAACATTTGCAAGATTGAATATAAGACGGGTTACATTTAGGGATTTGTTTTGTGATCTGATTCACACCCCCAGGCAGGGAAGACCTTCGGACAGACACTATCCCCCCCACATACACAACCCTTCCGGCCGGGGGGGGCGAGGCTGGCTGAGCCCGGCCCGGCCCGGCCCGCGGAGCAGAACAAAGCCCTAAGCCGGAGCCCCGCACCCAAAACCCGACCAGGCCTCACGGTCAGCCCGTCGGGAAAGGCCAGAGAGTGGTGGGATACGCGGACACCGACGGAGGAGGAGTCGATTAGTTTTGTTTTCAGAAAAAATGGAAGGAAGGAGGAAGGAAAGTTAAATCTTCGGAGGGGAGGGCAGGCGCCGCAAAGGGTTAACGGAGCAGCTCCCTCTGGCTGGAGCATTTGCATAGCATTACATCATGCAAACCTACATTCCTGCATTGACAGAGCAAGTCCAAAATATGCCTTTTTACCCCCCCGCCCCATTCGCTCAACAAGAGCGCGCTCCCAGCAAGCTCGCTCTTCGTCGACATTCGCGCCCACAGCCCTTGTGGTGACCGCGGTTGAGGTGAGCAAAAGTTGCACAACCGCAAAGTTTCTCAGCGTGTGCTCGGAGATGAGTGACTCCGCGACACGTTTCCCACTTTCATTCAAGGAGTTTAGGCTACTTTCCATTCACTTAACTCAGGAAACCACAGGCGAGCTCCGGTTTTAAACTAACAATCACATCTAAAAATACCCTTTCAGCGACCGCTCTGAAAACGGCACATACACAGACCGACTTTCTCCTCCAGCCCGGCAACAACCAGTATTTTAAGGTACGGTTTAAAAGCCAAAATGTTCATAGTATACGAAAAAGCATTTTAACACCCCCAAGAAAAACCACCAAAAAACCAACCAAACAAAAAAAAAACCAAAACAAACCCACCAACAAACAACCAAACCAAAAACCCAACCTAAAACAAAACCCAAACCAAAACAAAAACAGAAATAGAAACATTACACATTAAACTTTTAAAAGTCTTACTGTTTTGGAAAGCCATTTTCACCAGCTTGGTCTATAAGAAATTTTTCCCTGGTGTTTCCAAGAATTCCTATTAGTCCTATTAGTCCTTAAGCAGTGATTTAGAGTTAAACTCCAAACCAGCACAAGCAAACTAATCCCTGTGGGTCATATTCGCTTTCCACTCAACAACCAAGATCTTCTTAACATCTTGATCTCTTCGTATGTATGTTAGGACATGTGCACCTTTGTCCTCCCAACTCAGATCAAAGTTCTTTACAAATATAAAACAAAATGAAAAATAATGACTATAGTTAAAGAAAAAATAAAAAAATCCCCATGTAATCAGTCTGCAGACATCCCTTTAAAGCTGCTGCTGATTGGATTACAGCCTCCCTTGGCAAACCTCTTGAATGGTGACATAAATGCAGGCACTCCAGTTATTTGTATGTAAATAAGGGTGCTGCGAGGGTGTAGTTTTTCTGTAACTTGATACTGGGGCTGAGCAGGGAGCGCGGGGCTGCGGGGAAGGGCGCTGGGCTGCGCTG
>NW_009935781.1:0-4258 GCF_000696875.1 Nestor notabilis | reverse complement strand
AGAGCCGCGCTGCTGCCGAGCCGGGCCCGCGACCTTTGCAAGCGCAATTCAAGGAGGGTTGCGAGTGCCAGAGTGACCGAACGCAGCACGCCACGGAGCGTTCCAGCGCGTGGTGTGAGCTGCTGCAGTACCCGCAGCGCTGAAAGATGCCCAGGCTTAGCATCAGCGTTTGCATCCCTTCTTCTTCCTCCTCCATCACTTGGTGTAAGCAGAACAGACAGATCTTTGACTCTTCCTGGTGGTTCTTCCCATTCAGTTAGAGACAAGTGTATTTGTCTCCAACCGTAAGGATTCCAGAAACATGACACACGAGAGAAATCTCTCTGAACTTTGCTAGTCACCAGCGTGAAACTGTTGTGAGCTGTCAGCTGCTATGAGAGACAGTGGTCTGGACGGGAGTTCTTAATGTCTGGGGTGACCAGAAAGGGCCTTGATTCAGGGCACAAGTCCCTGTCACAAACAGTCAGTTCTCACGAGCCACATCTTCAAGGCACTTCAGTGCAGCAAGAAAAGCTGAGGAAACAACGTATAAGACTTCTGCATGCTGAGCAAAGGAGAGTGTCAGAGACTAGTTTCAGACAGAAAAATCCATGCCTTTTTTGACAAAGGGAGATCATCCTCTGCTGATGCAGCTGGGTGGAAAAGCAACCCAGCTACTGTACCACAAGAGTCAAGTCAGCAATGCCCTGCAGGTTCCCGAATAGTGTTGGGTTTTGTCCCCTGCAGTCTGCAGGATTCCCACCGAGATAAGCTGCAGTTTAGGAAGCTCGCTAGAGAAACCAGTGTCCTGCCCCCTTTTGCTCCTTAGCACTCACCAAGCCTACATTGAGGACACAGTTGAAGCCTCCTGAAGGTTCGGACAGTCACTGTTTTGGCAAGCATGTGTGGATCTGCAGCGTCATAAGACTCTGACAGAAGATAAGCAGGAAAAATGCCAGCCACGGAAGGGGGAAGGGAATAGGGGGGAGTCCAGAATAATTATCTGTGCAGACTCCACTGATGTTGCTGGCTTACCGAGGTTTCTCAAATTGAGATCTTTAATCAAAAGGTGCTCTGGCTCTCAGGAGATAAATTGGGAGATGATGCAATAGGTCTTTTTCCCATTAAATTGTGGTGATGCCACTGGCTATCATCTGTATGAAATCTTGTAATCAGAGAGAATTGTTTCATCAAGGAAAGGGAAGAGTGCTAGTCAAAAAGGTTTAATTTATTTCTGTGTGTTGTAACCTGCACAGAAGCATTAATTTAGTTTGTCTCAAGGGATTGCACTGGAGCAGGTAAATACATGAACAAAGCAATAAACCTGCAAATAAACACCAGTGTATAATAAGTTCTCTCACGAAAGTACAATTGTAGATCATGGAGGGAAAAACCTGGTGACAAGAGGAAAGATTTTTAGGTATTTTCATACCAGCTGGTAGAATTGACTTCTGTTGATTCAGTCTCAATGCTTGCTGCTGGGTTTTGATGTGGTGGTTGTCCAGAGCTGCAGCATTTCTCTGCAGTGCAGACGCTCCTCCAGCTGGCCTTCTGCCAAGGAGAAGACGAATAGGAGACATGCAAACTGTGTGAGAGCTTAAAATCCATATCCAAGCATGGTCTGTACCATAGAGACTAGAACCTCTAGGTAAGACTGTTTACAATTGAGATGGGGGTTTATCATGTGATTCGTTTTTGTGTACCATTAAATGATAGAATAATGATATTTCTGTTGCTTTCTGATGTGAACCAGAGCTGTCTGTAGTCACGGTAGAATTTGGGTACCTTGAGTCCCAGTGTCTGTGCACTGCGTAAGGCACTGAAATGGGGGATTTCCAGCCTACAGTGTTCCTCCTTTTCCCTGTAAATTGACACTCTGGATCCACGTAATATATCTGCAAAGCAATTATGGTGTAAGTTTCTGCTTTCATGCACTGCAGCAGTAGCTGGCACTCTCATGAAATACTAAAAGCTGACTGGGCTGATTACAGATATTAGAGGTCCTGACAAACATCACAGAGAGAGAGATAGCAAAAGCAGACAGAAGGATTACCTTTGAGCAGTGAAGGACGATGTATCACAGGTAAATGACCATTATAAAAATGGATTTAGAAAGTAGGCTCAAAATAGCATAAAAAGGATCTTTATAATATCATGGGAAGAACAATCTGCAGAATTTCAGTTTCCCAGTCCTTTAGCCTGAAATGACAACTTCCTACCTTCCCCAGCTAAAAATGCCTATATGAATAAAAATATTTCTGGGAACCAGAGATCTATGGCAGAATCTGAATGAGGATAATGCCTTTAACAGAGGTAAAATGTAAGGTTATTTTGGCTGTGACATTTCTAAGAAGCAGGGAAAAATAGGTGACTGCCCAAATGGACTTTGTCCTTTGTTCAGGCCTTGATCTCTCCTGTGGTGAACACAGCTATTCTTGCTTGGAGTAGATGAATCCAGTGTTGATGGTGCTTCCACATAGAGATGGAACTGTGTGGCCATTTATACTGTCATTTCCAGGATGTCTTCTGAGTTACAGAAAGAGAAACAGAGGGCTAAGTCCTGCAGTTTGACCAAACCACATACACTTTTCCTTCTATTTAACCCCATGGGTGATTATCAGACCAGTACTCCTGTTCCTTCCACTTTTGACTTACAGTAGGTGTTGCAAGATACTGAATGTCTCCTGCGCAATTTGGAACTGCAGCTCTGATCAAGACTAGGATCTAAGTGCCTATGAAATTACCATGTATATTCATTGTGTCATTTCCAGTGATCCAGAGCTTTGGAATTAAAATAGATGTTTATCAGACCTAGAAAGGTATTAATCTGTACTGATGCAGCAATCCTTCTTTGAAGCCAAGGTGATTTTTAATCAATTAATATGAAATACTAAGTGGCCAAAATTCTTATCTGTTTCATCTTTCCTCCTAACTAAGACCAGCTGAATGAGCACATGGAACAGTCAGGCAAAACACAAGCATAAAAAAATGAACACAAACGGAATATTACTAAGATTTTTTGCAGACTGAACTGTATAGGTTGGCAGCAGCTTCACTAAACAGTGCAAAGAAACTCTAATGCTATGCTTTCCACCAGAACTGCATGTCTTTCACGACTTCCCTTGCTCAGTAAAACCATGCAGTGATTTTAAGATCTTTCTAGAAGGTGCAGAGAAACTATGTGATCCTGGCTTATAGTGAAATAGCTAAACTGAAGTATTACATGGTGTGTTTTGTGTTACTGAATAAGCTGGGAATATTCAAAGGAAGTGATGTGCAAGTCTATAGGTAAAATGTACGCTTAAGAAGGAAGTCAATTTGCTCTGGCAATCTTGTCCACCCAAGGCTCACATGATTAACTAGCTGTCCTTTTTTTTTTTTTTTTTTTTTTTGCATTCATATGGTGAACTCTTCTTTGAGTTCAGTCGTTCAGAAATTAAGAATATAGATTGCATTAATGGTAAGAGCATTTGCCTGAAGGCTACAGGAGCACAATCAATTGCATTGCCATTCATGGTTGATGCTAGTCCCACCATACATCTTCCAATGTTCTACTACTCCTGGAGCACAGAGTTTCTGAACACTGGTTAAGTGATCAAATAAACCACAAATCTTTGTATATTTGCACTGAAATTCAACAGCAATGAAGGACTAAGTAGCCAACTTTAAAATTAATAATAAGCCGATAATTCAACAGTTTACTAATGTCTCCTGAATCAAACACCTTTAGGAAAGGATGTCAGTAACTTACATGGCCAAATTCCACTATCCTAACTAAACTAGATTTCTGCAGACACACCTGAATTAGCAAAGTGCTTCATTAAGTGTTTACAGTGAAGAATCTCTAAAATGTTTTAACAGGTTTTGGTTTACATTAGTCATCTTTTTTCTGGAGTTGCACATTACAACAAGTTTCCAGTCTTGTCACAGTTAAACCTCATCTAAGAAACTGGTATTTAAAAGCAGAGATGTAAAGGAACATGAACATGTTACAATGCTACAAATGAATCATCACTTGGTGAGTAAGACCCAAGCTAATCATTCTCAATTGACGTGTTGATCTCGGCTCTGTGACACGGTCCTGGAGGAAGGTGAGCACTGTGACAGCCTACAGGAACTCCACAGCAGCGCATCGTGGAGACGCTGCCAAGGCCTTTACCCTCACAACGCAATGGCCGAGGCTGCTGCTGCGCCTCGCGGTGCCCTCCAGAGCCGTGGACCAGCACATGGCACTTCTGCGGGCCACGGCCGTGACATGTCCAGAGCTCGAGCCCTCAAG
>NW_009935780.1:0-9497 GCF_000696875.1 Nestor notabilis | reverse complement strand
AAGTTGCCGGCTGGGCTTAAACTACGACACCAGAGTACATCTCTATGATAAAGACAAATGTATATTCTTAATTTTTGCCATTCAGAAACCACCTAAACTGCAAAACAGTGGGCAAATGCTACTCTAATATTATGTACTGTGTAAGGCAGCACACTTCATGGTAGTTCCCTTTTTATAATAGTTATGGTTTGAAGTGAGTACAGGGACCCTTTCCTGGATATTGCTCCAGGTTTGTTACATTGGATGACTTCTCAGAAGAGATGAGGAGACAGTCTGAGTACGGGAAAGAGACTTGGTTTCCACCTACCTCTTCGCTCCCCCCTGTCTGAAGAACCCATGTAGTAATAATGAAAATATTAGAAATGGCTGCAAAAAGTGCAACAGAAATGTGCTTCACTGAGTTACTAGTAGTGTGTGGACTCTTAACAGCACTTGCAGCAGATTTTTAACTACTTCAATAGAGCTCTGCTTTTTCAGGTCAGTCCAGTGAGAAGTCAACAGCCATATATTTTGTCCTGTGCTAGGGCTACAGCTGAAATACATTCACTTATTTCAAACAGGACCTATGCTGTTGCAAGACCGCCTGACCTGGAAGCTGGGAGAATGAAAAAAGAAGAGACAGGGCAGAGAAACAGGGCAAGAAAAATAGTTATTCTGAAACCCTTAAAAGTATCTCATAGTCAAGACAGTGCAAATTTGCGAAGCTGCTGAAAGAAGATAACAGCCTATTCCCAGCTTCAGCACAATGGAAATTGTTTGAAGAACAAATTCTCTGAGTCAGTCACTGCCCAGTCTGCTGTGCCCAGCTGGTCACTTAGGACGGCTAGAACAATTTTCAGAAAGAATTAAGTTCTTGCCTCCTTTTCACTTTTCACTTTTTGCTTTCTTTTCACTTTTCACTTATTGTACCCAAACAGTTTGCTATTTAAACAGCAGTGTATAACACAGCTGCATGAATCATATACAGAGTATTCACAATTAGTGGGGAAATGTGAGGGTCCCTGAAACAGATTTTACCAATAGTAAGTGCTAGAACAAAGTAAATATTTAGAATTAGATTCTGCTTAACCATAATGCAAATTTACTTATGGAAGAAAGAAAGAAGATATATATAAGACACACACCACAAAGTAAAGAGAGAGCAGATACCTAGCTTTTTACTAGACCTGTCTTCATTTAAAGATCTGCCTGGTTAGACAAGCAATAGCATGCAAGACGTAATACAGCAGCATTCAGAAATCATACTGGTTGCCCCACATTGAGTTATAACATCAGCTAAAAACAAGTAATGAACTTTTAATATAATAATGTTGGATTCAGAATCTTGGTTTTGAGCCTTCAGAATTCATACTTTTGTGTAACTCTTCTATAACTCTGAAACTTGCCTTGCTTTTAGTTCAAAACAATTTGTTACTAAAAAAATAAAATCATGTCATGGGTTGTAAGGTGCAAGTTTACCACACAAATGTTGTTTTACAGATCAAAAGAGAATTTCAGGGTCATGACCCAAAGAGAGAATATAACGTCAGCTCGTTCTCTAATTCCTTAATGAATAGTAGTCACTGTCATTTATATTTTTCCAAGTTTGTTCAGGTTAAAGAGCAAAAACAGTATAAAAGATTCATCTTACACTTCAGTCCAGATTGTAATAAAATGTTCCAAATATTGACTGCTACACAAAATCCATCTGCTTTTGTCATATTTTCTCTGAGGAGTTGAGGAGTAACTGCTCTTGTAGCTCTTTTTTGCTCTGATGACTTCACAGGTCAAAGGGTTAAGACTGTGATCATAGGGTAAGAACAAGGTAGATAGAAACAGACATTCTCCTATATATGCATATGGAAAATCTCTGCTGAATGCAAGCCACTGCTGGTATGACAAGTGTGGACCTCCTTGAACTACATGACAGAACACTTCTTTCCTTGACTGCAGGACAGCATAGTTTTTTCCTTGACTTTGCACCCACAAGATACAGTGAATAAGTATATTGCTGCTCCAGAGACAGTACGGGGAGAGGAGGAGTGATATACAAAGTCAGTTGTTAACACAATAATCTGAAACATTTTTATGTGTAAAAATTATGAGACAAAGGAAATCATAATATCTACTTTTTATTCATCCACACAGGTGTAAATCCATTAAATTTCACACAAGTATATAACATCTCTCTAAATTTAGACAAAGTAGTACCAGAAGGTATGGAGATGATAAGCTATCTTCAAAGGAAAATTTAAACGGCTTTCTCTGTCAGGACTTTATACCTGATAATAAGAACTGTGCGAATGGTGTCATAAATCAAAGTTCCTGAGTGTGAGTTCTTTCTGATAGTAAATATATATTCCAAAGAATGCTTTCATGAGCTGTGAAATGCCTAGAAAATTGTGTTCTTCAGGGCAGTGAAAACGATGGATACTGCCCAGAGACTAGACCTATGTACTGTAGGTCCAAATCCTATTATGGAGAGATATTTTTAATTTTAGTGGGTTTGTATGGGTAAAATATAAAGAAAAGCTCTAAAGCTGTGAATCAAGTTTTGTTGGTTGGTTGATCTTTTTCTTTCCATTACTTTGTTTTCATGTTTCAAAACTCCAGGATTTGGGGTTTTGAATAATTTGCCTAATTATTTACAGGGTATGTTCCTACTTCTTTAATCCTAGGAGCTTTTTTATTTCCCCATGCCTCAAGTTTCGTATTCTTCTATTCTTGATTTTCTTTTTTATTTCGGTGTCTTCTGTATTGAAATTTATAATCAATTATTTGCATTATTCAGGTTTAGTTATGGTTTTATTAATATTTGTTATATTGCATGATGATTTTTCTTGTCTCAGATGATCTGTACCCTGAACAAGGATAATGCAAACCTCTTTCAATTTGCATCCAAACCTCAGAGAACACAATTGATTTTTTTCTCTGAAAACATTTTTATATTTTTAATTGATTTTTTTTTTTTTTTAACCTGTATTGTGGTTTAGAAACACATTGGTTCTGCAGTTTTGTTTTTCATAAAAACATAACTTCACATTCTAGAACTGTAGCAAGAAGTCAGGCAGGAAGCAACTGAAAAAGGTCTTATTAAAAGTGCTGCAAAGAAGCAAGAAGAAGGGGTATGATTGTTACATTTATCGTCATAAAATTTGTTTACTTTTACAAAGAAGTAATTCTTCTATGATCCTTTATCATTGCTATAGAGTAAACACCTACTTTCATTTTTCTCTTTTTATTGTTTTAAAATAGTTTGTTGAATTACAACTTCAGCAGATATAATCAGTAATGGTCAGGTAACTCACAGTTCAGTGATTAAGATTGCTTCCTGTTGCCCTTTCTGTTTCCTTTTGGATTTGTTTTTTCTGGGGTATTTTGGTTTGGGGTTTTTGTTTGGGTTTCTTTTTTTTTCACTTCTTCCTTTCTTTTTTTATTTATTTCACTTAAAAGGCAAATGTCACCAAGGAATGTAAGTGAACACGAAAGAAGAGTTCTTTTCCAGTTTTGAGTTTTACCTTGTTTTCCAGATTTCTTCCTCAGCTTCCTTCTTTACAAATTGGAAATATAGAACAAAATTTAAAAATGAAAAGAAAGGAAATAAACCACAAAACCCAAAACACATTTTTTTCGGTTTTTTCGTCTGAACTAATTTAAATGCAATGTTTTAATATGATACGAAATTTTAAAAGTAAAAATATTGAATGGTGTGACGTGCGGAAAGCAGACTCCACAATCTGTAAGATTGTAAAGTAGGTATGTTTATTCAGCGCTGGGCAGCACAGGGGGTAGTCCCACCAAAACCGTGTGCACCTGTCGTGACAATTTGTTCTAAATTTATACAGTAACTGTTGCATATACATGAGATTTCCTAGTACGCCTATACATACGTATGACCTGTCCCCTCTTCGTATTAAAATTAGGGCTCCTCCTCCTTGCACTTGTGCAGTATCTTCTGGTGGTGGTCTTCTGGGGTTGTGGGGGATGACGGCCATAGGTCTTCCTCGCCATGCACTCTTCACCCCTTGGTCTTGTGCATGCTCAAAGTTCTCTTGGGTTCTCTCCAAACTACAAGGTCAGCTTCAGCCGGTTAGGAACTAGTTTTTGTGAGAAACCATTAATTTTATCTAGTCCTTGCTGATTTCAGGGACTGCTTTTTGTAACAAGTCACAAAGCTTCTTTATAAAACATGTTACAACTTATTGATTATCTACCCTACAATTCCCTATTTCAGGTGATCTTATTATTTAAATTAACCAAGAAGGATAGTATTTTCATAAATAATTGGCTTCCTCACAGAGATATGCAACTCACCTTTAAACAGGAATTTTTCTGGATATAAAAAGATGTAATGTTCTAACAGGTGGAGTTTTTCTGTTTTGTTTTTTTTTTTTTATGACAAAGAACAAAAGGAGTTATAAGTGGTATCATTTCCTATATTTTTTTAGGCATTTCACAGGCCCAGAAAACACAGAAAGATGTTTTCATATAATCAAAGTTTTGGCTGCTGTTTGTTGTCACTGCTGATCTCGCATGGTACTCACTAATGGAAAATTGTAGTATCTGATCTTGGAACAGATAAACATGCATTGACTGGATTCTGACTTTTCCTGTGTCGTAAACATCATGTGCTGAATTACATAATCTAAAAAAATATTCAAATTGTCTTAACATAATAATAGATTTCAAACATACTAAAAATATTTCTAATGTAAAGGTTGGAAAGTAGTTACATCAGTTTTAAAACATTAGGTTTCCACTTAGGCTCAGCTCTGTTTGATTGAGAAACTTGGCACTGTGCACTGCAAATAGTTACTAACACCACAAAGATCCAAACAAGTTATAAGGTACTTGGTGATGCACTGAACACTGATTGACCAAAATATATGAAATTTCAGTTTAGGCAGGTAATCTGGAAGTAATTGTCCAAACAGGACATTCTTGGTTTAGGTAAGTTGGTGACATTATGTGAAAAAACAATTTTTCTAAGCCCTTAGTAAGTCAAATGAAGATTAGACTACAACCTACCATTTTCTGGTAGTTCATCTCATACCTTTGTCATTAACCTGACTGCCATTATGCAGGGAATACTCTATGTTTTTTTTCAGGAGGCTGCCCAATTTCTGAACATGTAGAAACAGACACTGTAATCTTGCACAATTGTTTAATTTTTCTAATTTTTATGACTCAGAAAACAATCTCTAAAGCAGGAAAAATCTGTGACAGGGTTCTTGAGAAAATACATGAAACTAAGAAAAAAAATCCCATGAAAGTCAATCATAAATTAAAAGATGATATTTGTATTCATAGGAAAACATCTTTCTGAAGTTTTAGGAAAGATTTTACCCTTTTGTGCTCAACAACACTGCTACATTTTTTTTTTCCTTTTTAGAATGTTACCAGCCTTAAAAAGACACTGCATGATGTTTTCCAGTATTGGTCTTGAAGCATCATAGTGATGACTAAGCATCGTGGTTTAAGCCCAGCCAGTAACTCGGAACCACACAGCCACTCGCTCACTCCTCCTACTTCTTCCTTCCCCTACTCCCGGAGGGATGAGGAGGAGAATCGGAGGAATTTAACTCCCATGGGTTGAGATAACAGCACTCCAGTAACTAAGGTATAACACAAAACCACTACTGCTACCACCAATAATTATAATGATAAGGGAAATAACAAAGGGAGAAGATACAATTGCTCACCACCCGCCGACCGATACCCAGCCCGACCCGAGCAGCGATCTCGGCCTTCCAGGTAACTCCCCCCAGTTTCTATACTGGGCATGACGTGCTGTGGTATGGAATATCCCTTTGGCCAGTCTAGGTCAGGTGTCCTGCCTCTGCTTCCTTCTGGCTTCCCCTCCTCCCTGGCAGAGCATGAGACTGAGAAAGTCCTTGGTCAGAGTAAACATTACTTAGCAACAACTAGAAACATCGGTGCTATCAACGTTGTTCCCAGGCTGAAAGTCAAAACCACAGCACTGCACCAGCTCATAAGAAGGATAAAAAATGACTGCTGTAGCTGAACCCAGGACACTAAGTGACTATTAAATTTATCTTCCCAGTTCAAGTAACCAAAGTTCATATTAATGAGCAAGAGTAAAAGAAATAGAGATGATACACATCTTTGCAGTGATCCCAGTAAATTTGCAGTGACTATGTAACTAAAAAACTGTGAATATTAATGCTATTATTAATAATTAATATTAATGGTTTTCAAGAGACAATAATGTGATCAGCAATGTGCCATTTTTAGTTTGCATTGCAGTTTTAGAATTACCTTTAGATAACAATCTGATGCTGAACTGACATGCTCTGCTAGAAATAAAGGAAAGGTTTAAAGGACTTTTCAGCATCTTTCTTTGCTCCCCTCCTATACTTACCCTCTTTTCCATGCCTCTTCTATTGCTTTCACTTTTAATTTTTCAGCCTTAGCCAGGAAAATGAATTATAAGCTCAGTCAGCTCAAATCACTACAGTCATTACAACAGAAATTTTCAGCAGCAGGTAACAAATAGTATTTCATTATAATTAGGATTTGTCAATAATACAAACATGAACTGTACAGAATTTGATTAAAGTGCAGCTGTGTCCTGACCTGGCTGTGAGTTGATTCTAATTTGCAGTGTAGACAGTTGGCCGCCTTTTATCTTTTTCCTTTTATAACCTTCTCGAGTACGTTAATGAAAATGGGATCTGATTCTTTCCATTATATTTTTGTAAGGAGCTTGGAGGTGTGCAGCACGAAGAGCTGTTGAATTACTGTCATGTGACTCTCAAAAATCAGCAAGAACATAGTACAGTAAATTTCATTTTTGACACTTAATTTTAATCCATAATGTTATACTATATAGTCAAATAAAGAGCTAGTTTAATATTAATTTTATCCTCTTCTTATCAAGGTTTCATATCCTGCTTGATCTACATGCTAGCAAAATCAGTTGTTTCAGTCCTTTCTCAGAGATTTCTGTGAAGTTGTTTACCAAATACATTTATCTCTATGTTTTCCTGATCTTATGGTACTTCATTTTCAAAAACATTTTGCCTTATTTAACCTCCAGGAAAAAATAAGCAGAACGACAGACCCTAATGAAAATGGTTTATATCTCAGACAACACAAAATGACATTTCATCCGTGGATTAAAAAAAAAAAAGTTATTAAAACCACTAAAACCAGTATTTTGATTCTATCAAAATAACTTTAAAGCAGGGTCAGTTTCTAACCCCAGTGTGGGTATGGATACCCATAAAGATAGGGAGCATTTAAAGTAAATCACTGTCTCTTGTTAACTCAATAATTATGGTGACTGTGTCCACAAACCTTGACGTATGTGCTGTTTATGGTAACAGCACATCAAGCCAGGACCATCTAGAAAATATGGGAATCTTATGGAACATCTTGTTAACAGTTTGCTTCACCATTCAGAGTGAAAACCCCTCGTAAGTGGTGTCCCTCAAGGTTCCATATGGGCACCAATGTTATTTAGTATCTTCATCAGTTACATAGACAATGGAATCAAGTACAGCCTCAGCAAGTTTGTAGATGACATCAAGATGAGTGATGCAGCTTGAAAGAAGGGTCCGTTTGAACCTCACGAAATTCAACAAGTCCAAATGCAAGGTCCTTCACCTAGGTCAGGGCAACTCCAAGCATCAGTACGGTCCAGGGGATGAATGAGTTGAAAGCAGCCCTGCAGGGAAGGACTTGGGGTGCTGGTGGATAAAAAACCAGACTTGTGCCAGCAATGTGCATTTGCATTCCAAAAAGCCAACTGTAAGCACTTAGTAAAGCTCCAGACTTTCCTAGCTTGCTTTGGCTTTAGATCTCAGACTTTTCTGGAAGAACAGGACACTTTAGAAGAAACAGTTCTGTGTGTTTTCTTACAGTTGCATGCACTAAGAGACAGCACTGTCTCTCAACTGAAATACACAAGCAGGAAATATTTCTTTCTTGTTTTGCAGCCAAAACTCTCAAAGTTTGTAGTTTTCTCAGTTAAATTTTTACTTTGTCATCTAAAAATTATTTTTGCCTCTTCATGTCTTAGGTGCACCACTTTCATGAGTATTACAACGAATCATATAAAATAAGAGTATTTTTGGAGAGAAAATCTTTTCTTATTAATGGCAGAGCAGATGCAATGCCTTAGCACCTTATAGGAGGCAACCTTTCACAGTTTTGTTTTTGTGCCATTTGCAGCAGGTCAGACTGGCAATGATGAGCTGATAAAGTAATTTTTCTGTTTTGTTTTATTCTTCAACTCCATTTATCCAAGTCATGCTATAACACCAATCCTTGAATAGCTGGCTGAGCCAACTTTAAAGGGCTTCTCTCTGCTGCAGTGCCAGTCAGGCTTAATAACCCTTTGCACTGAAACTATCATTTCATGGCTGAAACACAGGGGATGCCAGTCCTATATTATCAAGGAGAATGTGCATTTTCCTTTAATTTCAGAAAAAAGAGTAGAACTTTGTTTGCTACTTAGTGTTTTATAGACTTTAGAGAACTCTAACTTCCATGCCTCATACTCAGCTCAGTTGATGATTTCTTTATTGACAATTCATGCAGAGCCACTGTGTGGATGATGAGGGGGTTTTCTGAGCCAAACAAGTAAGGAGGAAATATTCTGGCAAAAAGTCAGATACTTCATAATCCATTAGAGAAAACAGAAAAATGTATCTGTCAGTTTCACATACTGTGCAATACATTTCATGCAGGTTTGAACATTATTATTTCTCATTCAGGAATTTGAAAATGAAGGTACAAAAGGTACCCTTCCCACTCCCCAGATAGATATTCACAATTTAATTCAGTAAAATCATTTAAATGGCACATCATGTTGGGAAAAAAATAGTTCCAATTAAGTAATTGTCAGAGTGTCATGAAGTTATATCCACAGACAATTGTTTTTATTAGATGAATTTCCAGAATAATACCTGTAAGTATCATCAAAAGTGTTTGAATGTTAAAAGAATATTCTGTGATAAGGCTGACTGTGTAAAAGCTTTAGTATAAATAGGACTGTTGGAGAACTGTAAGCGCTACAGTGGAATGCATGCACCATGAAAAGAGAGAAATTCTTGTAATTAAATTTACCAGTCCATGTAAGAATAAGGTCAAATACAACCATTCAGCTTTTTCCATATGTATAGCAATAAACTTCATTCTTATAATAAACAAAGGCTTACCAAACCAGTTGTATCATCCTAATAAAAAGGACTGATAGTTATATACAAGAATGATTTTGCTACTCATATTACATTTCAACACTGTAAGCCCCTATAAGGGAAATACCCTTACCCCAATTACTCTCACAGAAGGGGGTAACTTGAAACTGCGTAATGCTGACTCCTATGGCAGCAATTACATCTTAGCAAACAGGTGGGTTTTCCTGTAGAGTAATGGACAGACCTTCATCCCCTCTACTGTGTTTTATGGTTTCTAATCTGGGAATATGAAAATCTCAACCATATATTAATAGTTCTATTAATATTAATAGATCAAATATATAATGAATACAA
>NW_009935779.1:0-1935 GCF_000696875.1 Nestor notabilis | reverse complement strand
CGGAGGGACCTCGCTGCGGACCCTCCCCGGCGCTGGGTTGCCTCGGAAGCAAACCCCTAGGGCCTGGGTTGGGGTCAGCGTCTTGCAAGGATGTAACGCTGCCTGTGAGGCCGTTGGGTCGCTTGGTCCTCCGGGAAAAAAACAACTTAGGAGCCGGCTTGAAGACAAGCTGCTAATAAGCCTCTTCAGTTTTTCAGAGTTTTACAGCAGGGGCTTTTTTGGATGGGCAGGTTGTGTTCCCTGCAAAACGCCTGGAAGTTTATTCTAAAAATATTTTAAAGTGGAGCGTGAGTAAAATGGAAAAAGCAAGTTACGTAAAAGTACAAGATTTAACAGTTTGGTGAAAACAGCATTTATGATTCTATGATTTTACATGCCTCTGCTTATATGTGTTTTTTAATATAATGCAAAGATTCTTAAACCTTTCTATTTGCCTACTATAAACTAAATTAGACACAACTTTTAAAGAACTGTTTTCAAAAGTTAATTATGAACATATTAGGCCAATACAGCTAATAATCTGTTCAGTTGTCCATGTAAGCTATGTGATAACATTAATAAGTACTCAGCTCAGTTGGTATGTACCATGAAATTTATTCTGCTTTAAAGACATGGTAGCTATTAAAAAGCTGCAAATATCCTTGAATCTAACATGATAAATCCAAGTATAATAAACTATATTATGTAAATAAATGTTGTCATGCAAGTTAAATATTTAGAAGGTGGAGGAAGTATTTTCAGTCAGGACATTAAACTCCCAGGATCTTGAATCACCTTGGGGAGAAGTTTGCCTGCAGAAGTTAGCTAATGAATATGTATTATGAGGACTACAGCTACTTTTGCATCTTTATTTCCCCCTTCTCCCTCAGTAATGTGTGGCTAGGAATTTAAAAACGGGTCTCATAATTGCTTTGGTGAGACAACAAAAGCTAAATGTTTTAGCTGAGGAGGAGCATTTCATATAGGCCCCAGTCAAACGATGCTTTCTCATAGAATTACTGCTAGTACTGCAAGAAGTCATATGGTCCTTTTTAGATCCACCTTTGAAGGATGCCCTGAGGCTGCTTTCAAGCTGGATTTGCTCTTCATCCAGAGAACTAATTTGCAAGCATGGCCCTCAGGTGCAGCCTCAGAATACTCTGGAGGATAAAGGACTCATGTGTGTATGCATGAGCATGCTGAAAGGGTTAGTCTGTTAACAACAGGCTAGATGGCTCAGATGGTTTAATACGCTGCTGGGCACAGCTAGATCATCTTTCTGTGATGAGACTGGTATGGATGGAAGGCAGGTAGATCTAGAAGAGCTCTGGGCTCTTTCAGAATTGTGTTCACCAATACATGCACACACACACTGTTTGAGACTACAGCAGGATTACGGATACACTGATTTAACTGGAAGTGTCTTCAGGATTAGAGTTTAAGGAAGAATATAAAATATCTGAAAGACAAAATATGAGTAACGAATTATTTTTGAGTAGCAGAAGTTACACAATTTAAGTGAGAAGTAGTTTAATAATGAGGATTTTGTGCATTTGGCAATTTTGAGGATGCTGTTTAAAAAGATGCCATTATAATAGTACAGTATTTCATGCTTTCAGGGACTTTAGAGGAAAAAGTCAGAAAAAGTTCCATCCAGAATTTGGTTGCAGTTTAGAATGTGGTGATTGACAGGGTTATTTCCTGATGTCCTGATGCTCTGTTTTCCAAGACATTGACAGAAACAGTGCTTGGCAGCTTGTTTTAGTCCTCAGCAAAATGAAAGTAGGTAAAGCTAGAAAATGAATGTCTGAAAGGGGGATGTTTGTGTCTTTTGAAACAGTGACTCTGCTAGATTAATTCTTCATCACCGTAAGATACTCAGATACTCTTTGAGCTATCAGTTTAAAAAGATGGGGTTTGGTTTGATTTTGGTTTGGTTTTTTTTTGTGGTGTTTC
>NW_009935778.1:14654-20679 GCF_000696875.1 Nestor notabilis | reverse complement strand
ACCCCCCCAGGCCTTGTGCTCTCAATTCCTCATACTCCTTCCTCCTTCAAAAACAGAGTAAGTGAAATTCCTTGTCCTACATTGGTTTTATTGGGTTTGGTTATCTAGCCAACACATCCCCATAGCAGCCCCCTCTTTCCTCCTCATTGCCTGGCACACACCTTTCTCTCTATTCTGCACCAAACCAAACTTCTAAGAAAATCAGTTTCTTACAAACAATATTCCTTTATGCATGCCCTGGGTGATTTGATGCAGTCCCTGTTTCCCTCTGCATTTTTTGGGTGCTGACTCTGCTGACATGCTGGCTCACACCAGGGTTACAAGCTGGAGCAAAACAAAAAGCCACCTTACAAGGGGAACAGCTACTGGAGAGAAGTACTTTCAGACACAAGTGCAACAACTAAACCGTCAGCATTTTATAATCGTTATTCTCAGATTAAAGCCAAAACACTGCACTGTACCAGCTACTAGGAAGAAAATTATCCCAGCCCAGACCAGGACAACATTTGCTTTTGAAATGAATATGTATACAGAAATTGCTTTACTCTCTTCTGTCAGTAAAGGGGCATAAAAATTTCATTTGCTTCCCTTTTACTATCAAAATGGAGTCGTGGAGACTAAGACTCCATGGCAAACTAAGAGTCAGGCTTTCCAAGTATGTTAATTTAGTAAGTTTGGAAGATTTTTGGTTGCAAGAAAGGAGACAGATATGTGTGTGGATCATTGTTACAAAGCTTAATATTACATATTTTGACTTATTTAAATTTAATGAACCCCAGAAAGCACTTTTAGTGTTTACTTTTTCCTCGCTTGACTCTAATTAACCTTTCCTATGATTCAGATGTCTGACAAATGTGGAGGGCTGCAGGGCTAAGTGCTTTTTTCCCATGATTGACTTTAATTAAGCTTGCTCTAGGCTTGAAACCCTTGTAAACTTAGAGAACTTTATTTTAATTGCCTTCTGCCAGATTTACTTATGCTAGACAAATATTATAAATCAAACACTAACGCAATTAGAAGAACGACAAACTGACTTACAAAATAGGAGTCTACCATGGTGAAAAGCATTACACTCTAAATCTGACTAGAAAGTGTTATGGTGGAGAAAAATGACTGATTTCATGAAGGTGACTTATGGAGCATCAACGTCGATTCCTTTTCTGCAGGATAAGTATGCTAAGACACAAAGTTTCAAACTAATGTTTTTCTGTGATAATAAGTCATATTCATTCATACTAGAAATTACTGGATACTTTTAGAACTTAGTTCATGCTTCAGATTTTTCACCAGGTCTCTGTTGCAGCTGTTGGAACAAGTCAGTTCAATCACAGAATCATAGAACGGTTAGAGCTGCAAATGAATGGCAAATCTTATTCTCATTCTATGTTGCATTGCTACAAATGGAACTGTGAGTTGTAGAGAGGCATCCTGAATTGCACAAAGACAATATACTGCACATTTTTGCTCAATTTTGCTTCTTTTCCGTACAGTATGTTCTGAAGGGTCAGCTGAGATATATTTACTTAGTTACACTTATCCTGTACAATCTCTTTATACTTGATAGGAACAGCATGTCTCTCATGCCAGCATGCCATCCTGAGAAAACCTTTTGCACTTCTTGTGGCTGAAAGTACTTTTCCTTAATAGAAAAAGTTCTTTGGAGCTTTTGCTGGAAAGGAGCCTAGCAAAACTGCCTTTGTGCTTAATTACAGGATAGCAGTGGTCTTGAAATAAGGGTCGACCTTTTCCTTCAGTAACAAACATCCTGAAAACAGATGCCAATGGAGGTTAACCTTGGTGTCTGAATCCTGATGGCTCTGTGTTTCCTTCTATTTTTTTGGTTTTTTGTCCTTTTTCTAGCAACACAATGCATAATACTCTAAATTAAAAATTATTATAAATGTGACTTAGATCAAGTTAATTCCCAAAACAGCATCTGGGCACAAAAACAGTGCAAAGAAATCCCTAAATATTTAATCAGATAATATTAATATGAACAACACATGCAATACATATAGTACATAAGTCATAGAATCACAGAATACCAGGTTTGAATGGACTTCAAGGATCATCTGGTCCAAGCTTTCTTGGCAAAAGCATGGGCTAGACAACATGGCCCAGCACCATGTCCAGCTGAATCTTGAAAGTATCCTACATTGGGGAATCCACCACTTCCCTGGGGAAATTATTCCAGTGGCTGATTGTTCTCATTATGAAAAATTTTCCTCTTGTGTCCAACTGGCATCTCCGAGGAGTAACTTGCACCCATTACACTTTGCCTTTTCCATGTGAATAATATACATAGGCATTGATTTATTTGTGTATGCAACTGTTTAAAACAACTGTTTTATCTGAATATAGATCCTGCACAAAGTAGTAGACTGACAGCTCTGCTGGCTCTATTTATCCAGCTAATGTGCATTGCCAAAGCCATTGCAGCAAAAAGGTCTCCATGGGGACCAGCTTTGGCTTAGAAAGAATAATTATGGTTTTGTGCCCTGTTGATACTCAGCTTCAGAGTGTGCTAATAAAAACAGTATACCAAGGTGGCAACTTTCAAATCCCAGCCCAGGACCACAGGATACCCTAAGCCAACCTAAAATCAGGTCCCAGAGCCTGCACAAAACTATTAAGCCAGGAGGACAACTGTTAGCTTTTGTGGAGCCTCCAAGGATGGTGGTTTAACTCCTGAGTCTGACATATTTAGCAGACCCGTTGTAGGACTCCATAGCATTTTCAAGGTGAGCAAGGTTACATAATGAGAGATGCAGAGTGTGGAATTCCACTCTTGGCACAGAAAGCCATTGGTTTTGAAAACACCCAGAAGCTTCTAAGTAGCATACTATTATTTTAAAAATGGAGATATAAACTATTTGATGTACTGTGTTATTTTTATGCTTTTGTGTCTTTGTTTAGTCAGAATCACAGTTATTCATGGGAAAAAATATACAGCCATTTCCTAGGTTTAATTAATTTTTTTACATCCTGACACTTCAGCTTCCTCTTGATTAGCTTCTAAGTGATCTGTTTGACATGTCTATCTTTAATTCAGAGTAATTGCCAAATGAGTTTGCAATTTATCAGAAATGTGAAGAGTAATTCTAGCCAGAAAGAGCTATTTTTCTTTGAGAGTGAAAGTAAGCTATTACATAGGACCTGGGAGATTTAAGAAAAATGATAATGTCATTTGATATTTTTGAGTGGGAGACCCCCTTCAGATTTCTAGCAAGAATTTTAAGTAATTTCTGCATTCCATAAACATTACAATGATCTGACTTGAATGAATATGTTGCCTCCGTTCTAGTGCCTTATTTAGGCTAAGTGGAAAGCCCTCAAACCTGTTACAATCTATCATACATGCTTGTTTTGTGGAGATGTTTTCAATGCCGTGGTTTTACTAGGGAAGAATGTTGACAATTGGTATTGGTCTTCAAAACTTGTATTACAAACTAAACAGTGACATGTCTGCCTCAAAATTTCAGTGTCATATTTTTAAAACCTCTGCAAAACAATTATAATAACTGGAAAAAGAACTTATTTTCTCAGCTTGGTCACTGTATACAAGATTTCAGGTACAGACTGTCACATTTCCTCCCTATTAACTCATTGTTATTTGTGTGCAACTCTTTTGCCAGCTGCCATCAGTGGGAACAAGGATCTTACACAAAAAGGTCTTTTCTAAAACTGATTAGAGTACAACCTGTGTACATTTACATTTCTTCTTCTGGCTTTGGGAAATTAAACTAAATCTGGAGTTGGGCTGCACATTTTAATTAATAAGTTCGATGGGAAAAAAAAAACCCAACCCAAAAACTAAAGCAAAAACCAAAACCCACATCTAGGACAATTCTGCAACTTAGTGAAGCTGGGTCAAAACTAGTGTAAAGTTTAAATCCAGAAGAACAAATGGGGGAAGTACTTTCTAGGAGATATTTTGTTTAAAAATGTACACCATGTAATATTATGACTTTTCACGGAAAAGAAATGTTTCAATTTGAAATTCACTCATTTCTTTAAGACAATTAAAGAAAAAAAAAATCCTAACCACAAAACCAAAACAAAACATCAGTGGATGAAAATGAAGCAATGAAAATTTCTGCAAAACATATTTTCTTTCACATTTTGGTTGGGACACTGAGCAGAAAACCAATTAGTCACACAGAAGATCTCTGGTGCAGGAATTAGTTATTTTCAGGGTCATGAGCATTGTTGAAATCATGCAACTAGAAAGTCTGTCCAGTGAAAGCACAGAAAGAATGAAACTATGTATACTGGTATTTTAAAGGCTGAGCAGAGAAAAGTATGCAGGGACTGTGACCAATGGCACAGCTGTAATGTATTCATTATCCACCTGGTAGACACTAAGAACATAGACGGTGATTCCCTGTGGCATTTGCAGTTTGACTTACTGATTGATAGGGACTGGTGTCACTTCACTCCAGCGAGGACCATGCTTCCTTCTGTAACACGGGCTATCCCTTCCCCTCTTCCATACTGCCAGGACAATCACTTTTTGATCCTTGCTGCAAAATCGGCTGTACCCTGCTACAGCTTCCATCAGTGCACCACTGCTTATCAGAGCACAGTGCAATTTGGTCTATGTCATACACTACTTGAAAAAAGCAGGTTATCTAAAGTAAGAATTGTGGAGCACAAGGGTACGACAGTGTTTCTGTGGAGAAGAAAGATGAAAATAGGTCCTTCTATGTCCCAAGACCACATGTTTGTCTTCCATCTGTGTTAGTGTGGCTAGATTGCTCCTTCCTTTCCAGGGAAAAAAACCCAAACAAACAAAAATCAACCAAACAAAAAAGAGAAGGTAGAAAACACACTGAAAATAATAAAGGCACATACAAGAAAGCTTACTGAAGTGGGACCTGATGTGCACATTGGTTTTAGTTAGGTGGGGTGCGTTTTTTTTTAATGTCTTCCTGAAAGCAGCAGTTATTTGTCAAAATGTAAAAAGGTGAATTTGTTTAAAGCATTTCCTTGCCCCAGGATTAGAGGCTTAAAAGGATACTGGCTGTTGCTATGATTTGGCTCACATTAAACTTACCTTCATAAAGTAACTTTCCATATTGCTGCAGCTGGCTGGATAATGTCTGTTCCTGTGTTTGTCATTACCAAGCAAAGAGACCTGCCAAATTATTCAAAAGTGTATTGCAGTCCCAGCACCTCTTATTATTCCTTATGATCTTTGCTCCTATTCCTTTCATGTTGTTCTGGTACACAGGGATATAATGAAGAATTATATAACTAATTAAAGCAGATGTATTTTTAATAGAGGCTGTGGGATTGATTTTTTGAGAATTAAAACATTAAATTCTCAAGTGTATCTCAACAGCATAAGAAAAAAATGATTTATTTGTTTTGGTTTTGAGGACTGATGTTCTTATATGGATATTCCCAAAGACTTAGGGTCTTTTCTTGGGTTACTAGCACTCAATGTAGATAACCCATGACTGTTTAAGTATGTCGTCAGATCAAAATCAAAGGTGTAACTAATGTAGCAATCAAAGAATCTCTAAAACCGACAGACTGCCTCTGCAGGACTTTATAATCTGTTCTATTAATAACATTATTAAGATGTAAGTATAGCTTTGTTTTTACCAAAAGTATATAGAAACATAGAATCATAGAATAGTTAGGGTTGGAAAGGACCTTAAAATCATCTAGTTCCAACACCCCTGCCATGAGCAGGGACACCACACACTAAACCATGTCTCCCAAGGCTCTGTCCAACCTGGCCTTGAACACCGACAGGGTTGCGGCATTCACGGGTTCCTTGAGCAACCCATTCCAGTGCCTCACCACCCTCACTGTAAAGAACTTCTTCCTTATATCTAATCTAAACCTCCCCTGTTTAAGTTTAAAGCCATTACCCCCAGTCCCTAATGAAGAGTCCCTCCCCAGAATCCTTGTAGGCCCCCTTCAGATATTGGAAGGCTGCTATGAGGTCTCCATGCAGTCTTCTCTTCTTCAGGCTGAACAGCCCCAACTTTCTCAGCCTGTCTTCATACGGGAG
>NW_009935778.1:12929-14443 GCF_000696875.1 Nestor notabilis | reverse complement strand
CAGGGCTGCTTTGAATCTCTTCTCTATCCAGCCTGTAGCTGTGCCTGGGGTTGTGCCGACCCAGGTGTAGGACCTTGCACTTTTCTTGGTTAAACTTCATGAGGTTAGCATCAGCCCACCTCACAAGCGTGTCCAGGTCCCTCTGGATGGCATCCTTTCCCTCCAGCATATCAACCGAGCCACACAGCTTGGTGTCATTGGCAAACTTGCTGAGGGAACACTCAATCCCACTGTCCATGTCACCAACAAAGATATTGAACAATGCAGGTCCCAACACCAATCCCTGAGGGACACCACTCGTTACTGGTCTCCAACTGGACATTGAACCGTTGACCACAACTCTTTGCGTGCTGCCATCCAGCCAGTTCCTTATCCACTGAGTGGTCCATCCATCAAATTGGTGTCTCTCCAATTTAGAGACAAGGATGTTGTGTGGGACAGTGTCGAACGCTTTGCACAGGTCCAGGTAGATGATGTCAACTGCTCTGCTGCTGTCCATCAGTTCTGTAGCCCCATCATAGAAGGCCACCAAATTGGTCAGGAAGGATTTCTCCTTAGTGAAACCATGTGGGCTGCCACCAACCACCTCTCTGTTTTTCATGTGCCTCAGCATTCTTTCCAGGAGAATCTGCTCCAAGATTTTGCCAGGCACAGAGGTGAGACTGACTGGTCTGTAGTTCCCTGGGTCTTCCACCTTCCCCTTCTTGAAAATGGGGGTTACATTTCCCTTCTTCCAGTCATCAGGAACTTCACCTGACTGCCATGATTTTTCAAATATGATAGACAATATGTGCAGTGATTGCTAGCCAAAAATGGGGCACTGAAGTAATGCTCATTGAAACCATTGAAAATACTAACACTGGCTGCACTGATCGTGGATGATCCTTTCTTCTTCTTAACTTCTCTATCTTCTTCTTGAAGGAGGTCAGAAGAAAGAAAAAAAGAAATGAAAAGTTATGTTTGGGGATCAGATTTCAAAACCAAAGAGAATGCTAAATATATTCTTCCCCCCGCCTCATCCTTCCTTCGCCCCTCCCCCCGGATATAAAAATCATCATTATTAATTGCAGTGGAAGCAGTAGTATTTGAAGAAAGCTGTCTCTCCCTAGTCACTTGTTAGAAGATAAATATCTACCAAATATTGGAGGCCAAAATCGAAGAATAGTAAGTACCTTTATTTTTGAGCTGCTGTGTTTTGAGTTCTCTTTCTTTTTCATATATTTAAAATGTACATCTGCACTGGCAAGATTAGTTTCAGTTACCTGCCTTGCCATAAAATGCACATTAGATTGCACAATTTCAGATTTGGCAGGCTGACCCCAGGATGAATTAATCCTCCCTTCTTTTAAACCTATAAATACTACTCTGCATCCATGCCTCTGCTCTGTTTTGTTTGTCTGGAGCTCTTGCTCAGAAATGACTAACCATGGGGAAAAGCTGGGATGAGATTAAACTTGCAAGGGTCTACCTCAGCCTTGGGCTGTTCAGTAGCGACTGGTGATGCATGGGGGGAC
>NW_009935778.1:9232-12898 GCF_000696875.1 Nestor notabilis | reverse complement strand
TCTTTCTGTATATGAATGACATTAACAGTACTCAGCAAGGATTTCCACTTTTTGATCACGAGGGTTTTTTTCTGAGGCTTGTGGCTGTCTAAACTTGGAAATACCAAGTGACTGAGTGATGAGCAATGGAGGTGCTGTAATCAGTCTCCATGTACACGTATGTATATGTGCGTAGCTCCCACGCACACAGAAGAGAAACTCTGAAGTTTCAGATACTTTTTTCTTGTGAAATAGCTGCAGGGTGACTGAGATGAATCAAATGGCTTGAAAGAACAAAAGTTCAGAGAAATAGGTACAGCAATAAGCCCAGTGATTTACGAGCAATGTGAAGGATTTACCACATTCTTGCATCAGTTCACATGATAAATTTGCTTTGGTCATTGCCTTCTGACTCACCATGAGGACTAATTTGCAAACCTGAGATATCTGAATTGTAAATTATTCTGTTTATTATTCATGATGAATAGAAAATCATTGTACTACCATTCCTTCCTTTTTGGTTTTCTTTTTTTTTTTTCATTTAAAACTTATGACTGATTGAAAATGAAAGTTGTCAAGGTAAGTGTTCAAGTTGTGTAAAACTTGACATATATAATTTTCTCCATTTTGCTATTCCTGACATTGTCTTTCAGCCTTCCTTCATTTGAACCATTCTCTTTTTCCCAGGTCTTTAAATATACACCAGCCTGATTTCCCAAAGAAACACTGTGAATTCTTGTAAAACCTGAGATTTCTCTGGCTACAGCTGCAATTTCTTCATGATTTATGTTTCTAAACATTGGTTTGGCGTTTTTTTTTGGTTTGGGTTTTTTTTTTTGTTTGTTTGTTTTGTTTCGTTTTGTTTGTTTTTTTGTTTTTGTTTGGCTTTTGGGTTTTTTGGCCTGTTTTTTCGTGTGGGTCCAGCTATGATAATCAAGAAGCTGAGTGGAATGTGAACTTACAAGCATGTAAGGTACTCCCTGGTACTTTCAAGTATATCCTGTGATAATTTCACACAGTTGAGGTAGATGCAGAGCACTTTGCACATCCTTCATTAAGGAACCTTTTGTTTACCTGTACATACTAAAGAATTGTGGAAGCAACTTCGCAACTCAGCTTTGGCTTTGCTCCTGACAACTTTTTATTCTACCTTTATTCTAAGAAGATGGGCAGAAATATCTCAATAACCCCCATCCTCTGGGAGGACAGGATTGGATAGACACTGTCATTTTGTGAATGACAAGGCAAAAGTGAGTAGAAGCTTCTAAATCCCACAGCTCTTGCAAAAGGAACTGCAAGTTATTTATTTATTTTTGTGTTCTTTCTACTTCAGGAGCCAGTCTGAAAAACTGGAAATACACATCTTCATGCATTAATAGCACACTGCCTTTTGATCAATCAAATCTGCTTTGGTCAAGATATTAAAAATTGACTAAACCACTCAATTTTCAGAAAGTGCCCAGTACTGACTCTGAAAAATTGTCAAAGCAAGGTATTTGAAGCAGCAGATGTCCAGAATGAGACACAGAGAATTCCCGATCACCTCTGAAAAATTTGGCAGGTTTTCTGGAGCTACCTCAAAGAGCTGTGTGACAAACAGGATATTTGAATTTTGTAATAGAGGGCATCACACAATTGTTAGTCATTTTCCTGTCTGATGCTCACTGCTACAGTAATGAAACTCATTCCCTGAACAGGCAGTGATATTGACACTGTTCCCTTCTAAATAACAGCTTTAAAATCTATCTGAGGTTTCATAGGAGTCCTGTGAGCTTCCTGACATTTACATTCCCTACCAGCCTTGGCAGTACTAAAGACATTTCTCTTTTCTGGGGTAATAATAATCACTTTGTTTGCAATTCAGACAAATGAATTGATGCTCAGCAAGTGAGATTCCCAAAGGAAGGGCTTAAGGACCAAGTCAGAAAACAGACACAAACCCTTGCAGAAGTGGTGACCTTAAGGATATTTGTTTGGCAGGGAGGTTGAGAGTATGGTGACAGGAGAATAGGATGCTAAGAAAGTAAAAAAGGAATCCAGAACACTGCATGACAACCTGTGAAAAAAGCACCAGTGAATAATTACAGGTGTAAACTGATACTGAACAAGCACAAACTCGAAAACTAGATCTTTCCTTTAGATGATGTGCTTCCATGTATGACTGGAAAGACTTTGCTTCATGTTTCCCCCTATCGTGACCACTTATTCCCCAAAAGACTGGGTCAAAATTCCTTTCCCATTCTGAACTGCTGCGGTTATTTAATCACAGGCAATATCATGTGCAATGAATGCTGCAGTTAATGAAGGTCCTTGTGTTTCCCTCCAAAGAGCACTCAGCTGATTAACCTCAAACTTCTGCCAGGGGCCCATGGGGAACAGTATCCCTTCCAATGATGGTGGTAGCTTTAACATACTGTGCTCTTCCACACCAGCAAGGAGGATTATCTGCAATGGAAACAGTGACCTGAACGAACAGAGAGTGAACAATTGTATTTCAAAATATGAATCTGCTGTGAAGGCAAATATTTAAAAAGTGTGTAAGGACACCATCAAATTACCAAGAGTTACTATTGCATCTACCATAAAATGGTAATAATACAAAGGGAAATTCTGTCTGCTCAAAAATTGACTTGTTTTGTTGCTTATAATTAAAGAAAAATAAAAGCTGTATGACAGCCTAAGCAATTCAAGCATCTAATAAGCTTTGATAAACAGCTTCTGTAGAGCTTGTGCAAATAGAGATTAACTTTAAAAATGCTATTCTCCCCAGTGGACAGATGTTCATCTGCTGAAGTTGAGAGAATCAAGGATAGTAGATTGCATGCTGGGAGCTACCGAAGGGTTGTGACTGAAGATAGACACAATAACAACATGTTGAGGACAACAAATAACTCTATCTGACTCTCTCAGTGCCAGTTCTTTTTGACAAAGCTGCATGGAATCCAAGAAACAGCAAAGAAGTATCTTACCCAGTCAGTCTCTCCTGGGACATGATACACTCAAGGAAAGACCCACAGTTTGGTCATTTGAGGTTGTCACAGCTTGAAGTTGACCTGCTGTTACCTTGATGAATTCTGTAGCTTTAGTCACTTGGTAAAATAAAAGGCTTACTAAAAATTTGGATCTGGAATGTCAAGCTATCTTTTTCTTCCTCAAACAGAGGACAGCCCTACAGCCACAGGATTTCTGCAGTCCAGGGGAAATGTTCATTCCAGGGACCAAGTTAGGGTCCAAAAGCTACTTCTCATAGTGGAAAAGCTTATGTCCTGGCTAAATGTTCAATATTATGACGTGGACCTGGTGGTACTCCTTCCTTGATGATAATATGTATGGTAGATTATTACAATGGCTATAGGAATAATTAAAGTTTCAATTACTTCTCATAGTTTAAGCTTGTGCACTTTTTTAATTTTGGGAGTCAGAAACAGTTAAGTCAGCTCTCACTTTATTTTCCAGTTTCTGTGTTCTACAGTAGGCACTGAGGCTGACAGTTGTGAAATAGTGGAGGAGGAGCTTAATTTGCTGATGATTATTTAAAAATAATTATATGTTGGGATAAAAGGAAAAAAAAGGTCACGAAAATATTCTTATATGTCTTGGTGTGGATGAAACCCCACCTTAATGAACGCTAGATTTTATGAGATTTTATGCAAATTTAATCTGTTAATATGCAGGCAATTGCGGGGG
>NW_009935778.1:4902-9201 GCF_000696875.1 Nestor notabilis | reverse complement strand
TTGTGTTGGTGGTGGCGTGGGGGGGGGGGGGGGGGGGAAGTTAAAGCATCATTACTGGTTCAAGTTATTCAATGTCCTGAATTATTAGTGGGAGCTAGGAAAAGAATGAAAAACTGAGCCCCAGAAGGTGATGAATATTTCTGTGTGAAGTGTTAAGCAATTGGAATAAATCATTATGAAAAGTGGGCAACCTGTGAAACAGGCAACAAATAACTGGAGGGCATTTTTTTGTTACTGGTCAGTACAGAAGTGTGTTTGTAACCATGGCAACCAGGAGTCCCCAATTTACAGCTTCGCTATCAACAAGTATTGAAGGGCAATACATAGAACTTTTCTCATTTAGGGGATATTACTTGCTTTCCCCACTGTGCCTTACAGGCATATCCTCTGACCTCAGGCTTCTTCCTTCAAAGGGACGATCTGTAACAGGGCCAGTCAAGCCCTGCAAATATGAATTCCTTCTTTGTGTCAAGCAGACTGGCACACATCATGCATCATCTCTTTGGCTATTTGGTATTATATTTTCTCTGAAATATGCGTGGCAAATAGTACAACTTTCTTCAGGCAGTGATGTGAAATCTTTTCTGAATTCTGAGACCAAGCAGAGATTTGCCTGAGACACTTTGCATTCTCTGGTCAGAAATAGAAGTCTGCCAGAAGAATGATGCTGAAAAACTACCAGAAAGTTAGTGTCACTTTTCAGCTGAAACTCTCTATTTCTGAATAATCTCTACGTTATTGAAAAGCAAATATGCATTCACCAAATGAATTTAGCTGCATATGAAAAGTCAATGTGCTTGCTTTTTCCTCTCAGGATTAAATTGTAAGAAACAGGCAGAAATCGTTCTGGACACAGAACATAGAGAGACAGGATTCAGTAAAGGTCCTTGTACCTGGACCTAAAAGCTAACCCAAAATGTATTCTTCTCCTCAAGTAATTCTTTTTCTTGATTACAGAAGTCCTTTAAGCATTTCCCTACCTTTTAAATATAAGCTATCTGTAACTTAAAAGATTCTCTGCTCTATGGTCTACAGTCACATACATTAATTTTTATTGGAAGCTTAATCAAATAACTTCATTAGAGCTAGATATGTACTTAAGTGTTTCCTTATGTTAATTCATTAAATCAGGACTTCAACCTTCCTTAATTATTTAGAATACCAATGCTATCTGGGTAGGTTGGGTTGGTGTATTACTCAAACCTAAGCAAAGACAAAATTTCCTTGTTCCTGTTTAATTCTATAATGAAAAGAAACACATTTGCTTAAAGCTGAAGTCTGATTTATTCCTGCTATTTGTCATACTGCAGTTTATGGACATACGAGTTTCAGATTTTATCATCACATTCCATTTTTTTCAGTATTTACTCCTTTTTCAGTGACCATTTTGAAGTTTTTCAAGGCAGTCCAGCTATCCCACAGGGGACAGGAAGATAACTGACTTACCAAAGAGGCACTGTCATCTAGAAATGCAATAAACAGTGTGATAATAAAAGGTCAAATGATGATCTGAAATGTTTATGCACACCTACTTTTGGTCACAGTATCAAAGCATTCAACAAATATTCTGGAATAGACATCAGAAAAAAATAATGTCTTCTTTTCTTTCTTTGGTCATGAACTCCTAAAGTCCCACCTGTACCTGCATCTTAAATGAAACCATTACAAGGACTTTGCCTATAAATATACATTCTCTAAAGCATATGGGATTCTTTTAAATTTTACATCAGTTCTGAACTCTATATTTTCCTGTTGGTTTTGTTGTTTTACTTATTGGTGTTTGGGTTTGTTTTGTTGGTTTTGGGGTATTTTGGGGATTTTTTTTCTTTTCTTCTTGGCCTATAATATATTTATATGAGAAACTGTTACCTGTTTTCATCAAACAACTTTCCAAATAACAAAACTATGACTAGAAAAACATGTCCCTGCTAACCTGCATTCAGAAGTCTCAGTTAGTGAACTGGGAGTAATAATGTGTCTTCATGATAATATGTATCTTGCAGCCAGCTGATGAACTCAACAAGAAAATGGACCATGCCAGACATATTTGCCACAGACATTTTATTTCTATTTATAGTGATGAAGAGACAGTCAGAAAGAAATTTTTACAGGCTAATAAGTTTTTTATAACATTGAGATTCTAACACTGTGTTTTGGAAATTATAGTACATATAAAGAATAATAATTGATTTTGTTTTTCTGGCATAGTACATTGAAATTACCTATATTTGAGTCAGTGTGAAACAAAAAAAAACAAGTTACCACTCAAACAATTGCTGCTTAGTACTATCATTTAATCTTCATAGTGAATTTTTAATCTTGCTGCTGCACAGATCTTTATAAATGTTAAATCCTCCAGCCAGATGGCAATTTGTTATATAGCAGGAGTGTGTTTTTCATGGAAGGTAATAGTAGAAGGAAAAAACTTTTATGATTATATTTCTGGTTTTTTTCCACTAAAATTCACTAACATTTGTCAATAGCTGCAATACTTCATTAGAGATCCAATACCTAGTACCAGCCCTGCATGTGTTCTCAATGCTTACTATTTTTGTTTGCCTCTGCGGTATAGAAGCTACTCCTAAATTTTACAAAAGAAAAGAAAAAAAGTCATCGTAGTTTAACAGCTACTGAATTAATGATCTTTTGTGTTGGTTTTTTTATTACCTGAATGCCAAGCAGATTTACTAAGACCATCCCACCCACTTGCTTTTGTGCTTTAGAAATTTTCTCTACACCATAAAATGCCCACATGTGACGTAAACAGGATTCATCAGCTAAAACACTACTAATAAAAAATAATCTTACTTTAAAGAGAAGTAGCTCGGAGCTTGGAGGATCTTGCTTCAACAGTTGTTAATTCCATCCTAAAAGTCAAATATACTAGTGTAAAATGTGCTTAAATATTTTTTCACTCCCTAAATGCTGACTTGATAAAGACAACGTGAAAGAAGCTACTGTGATTTTGCTTTTCAAGGAGCTGAGGCCTCAGTTGGTATGGATTGTCCATTTTTCTGTAATTCACTTGAGAAGGAATTATATAAAGCTAAAGACTGTAAAATAATTGAAGAAAAGGAATGAACCCAAGTTAATGATAAAATCATTAAAGACCCAGCTGGGAAGAATAACCACTTTCTTCCAGTTCCTGGTAGATACTTCAAATGAATAACTAAACCTTTGTCATGCCAATAGTTATGAAGGAGAATGCAAGCTATATACCCCCTGAAATGTCTGGGTTTTGGGGATATCCATATTTAGTATTGTCGTGGTTTAAGCCCAGCCGGCAACTTGGAACCACGCAGCCGCTCGCTCACTCCCCCCCCTCTTCCTTCCTCCCCCCGCTCCCGGAGGGATGGGGAGGAGAATCGGAGGAATGTAACTCCCACGAGTTGAGATAACAGCACTCCAGTAACTAAGGTATAATACAAACCACTACTGCTACCAATAATAGTGATAAGAGGAATAACAAGGGGAGAGGACAGAACCGCTCACCACCCGCTGACCGATACCCAGCCCGACCCGAGCAGCGATCTGGGCCTTCCGGGTAACTCCCCCCAGTTTCTACACTGGGCATGACGTGCTGTGGTATGGAATAGCCCTTTGGCCAGTTTGGGTCAGGTGTCCTGCCTCTGCTTCCTCCTGTGTTCCCCTCCTCCCTGGCAGAGCATGAGACTGAGAAAGTCCTTGGTCAGAGTAAACATCACTGAGCAACAACTAAAACCATCGGTGTTATCAGCGTTGTTCCCAGGCTGAAAGTCAAAACCACAGCACTACACCAGCTACTAAGAAGGATTAAAAATGACTGCTATAGCTGAACCCAGGACAGGTATGGTGGGTCTTTTTTCCTGTTTTACTTATAGGATGGCTGCTGAATGGCCTGAGAGACACCCATGCTGGGAGACACTGTTACATCTTTACCCCAAGAACTGTCTACCTCCCAATATGTTCTACAGGTGCTTTTTGCCATGTTCTTCAGGGACTCCCTCTGAAAGCACAAGTTTTGTATAACCAAAGTATCTTTTTTGTGGAACTGATCTCTATTATCCTGACTAGGGGGAAGCAGATGAATTCCAGCTTGTGAAAAATTGAAGAATATTGTCAGACTTGTACCATATTCCGGCCCTATTTACTCTGAAAAGTAATTTTGCCTCCAGGTAAGTGAAAAATAAAGAAGCAGTAAATAGTTTGTCCTGCTTCTGGCCTTGCAAATCTCTCAGCAGGATACCAATATCCTTTATTTATGATACCTTTTTGGTAGCCAGAATAAGCCTATTAAAAGAGAAAAATGTAAAATACAGT
>NW_009935778.1:0-4873 GCF_000696875.1 Nestor notabilis | reverse complement strand
GTTGTGGGGCGTTTTTTTCCAGAACTTTGATAGAAAGTGTAAGATGTAAAGATATTGACTCACTGCAGACTCTCCTTCCTATAGCACAAGGTTCTGGGACATTTTAGTGGTAAGGAGGTGTGGCAAGGTTTTAATAGCAGGGCGGCTGCAGGGATCACTTCTGTGAGAGGCTGCTGGAAGTTTCACCTGTGTTGATAGAGCCAATGCTGGTCAAATCCAAGAGTTCGTGAAGAACCGTAGCTCACTGGAAGCTGTAGCTTAAGTTGTAGAAGGTCATGAGAACTGTCTCCTGTGAGAGAGATCCCACACTGGAGCAAGGGAAGAGTGTGAGGAGTCCTCCCCTAAGGAGGAAGGTGTTTTTTAAGATTTGGTTTTATTTCTCATTACCCTACTCTGATTTGATTTGTTATAAACTAAACTAATTTCCTGAAGTTGAGTCTATTTTGCCCATGACAGCAACTGGTAAATTATATTTCCCTGTCCTTGTCTCAACCCACAAGCCTTTCATTACATTTTCTGTCCCTTCAAGTTTAGGAGAGGGAGTGATAGAGCAGCTTTGGAGGGCACCTGACCTCCAGCCACCGCCAACTCACCACAGGGAGACTCTAGCACTTCCCATGCCAGACCCCACCTCTTGCCCCACACCCAAGATGTGCTGCTGAGCCCAGGACAAGCTGCTATGAGTGCTGGCTCTTCCTTCCTCTGGATGCAGGGCCAGACAAGAAGGCAGCTCCTTGGGAAATACAATTTCCTTGCAGACCTGGAAGGCCTTCTGCCCAGCCATTAAAGAAGTTATTTTTGAGCACCACTACAGTCTCCCCACTGTGGACTTCAAGATCCTGTGCTGTGCCTGTTCACATATTATCTGTGTCCATGGAGCAAAGGAGAAACACATCCGATGGGGACCACAAAACTTCTTTCCACAGTGGACATCTGCCAGAGACTCAGCTGCAGAACAGTCTTAGTGCTGGGGACATGCTGATGCTTTGCCCTTGCAACGTCTCTTTCCTCCAAAGGTGTAGAAAAATCCTAAAAGCTAAGTAACTACCAGAATATTTCAAAGCCATTTGTCTTTTTCTCTCATCATTTTCACAGTGTTCCATCCTATGTGTGTGTTATACTGATAGGTTATAAATGGGTGCAACTTGACCATATATTAAGAAGGACAAAACAGGTTTATTAAGGCCACTGAGTTTCATCTCTATATTTGACAAATTGGATAACAACATTTTCTTTCATATATTCATGTATTAAGTATCAACTTTAAACAAAAAACTAAACAAAACCAAAAAACTCCCCACATTTACAAGCATGATCTGGTTTTTTTTATAGGCGTCTTTGCATTGATCTAGTTGAACTAGTGCTCTGACAGACCCTTCTGGCACTACTTCAGCTCTCTTGAAAAATAAGAATCAAGCACTTCTGAGTGATTTTCAGGTAGTTCAGCTAAGCACAAAATAGCTGTAGGAGTTGCCTGAGGTAAGGTGGAGAAGCAAAGTCTTATTAGGAGCTTGCAACAACATAAAGTAGCTGTTGTAGAGGGCAGTGAAAATGGTACAGGTGCACAAAAGGACTACCTCAATTGATGTTGTGTGCAGAAACTCCAATGTCACCTGTTATTCAAAAGCAAGCATGACATGAAATGCATACAGAGCATTAGGCTGTTTGTTGAATGAAGACCCTTCACTCTAAGAAAATATGTTTTTCCTTCCAAATACTGCTTCTTTGATCTCTATCTGTAAGCCAAACTCATAGAAATAAAATCTCCCTCTATTTACATCCTGGAGGCTGATACCATTTCATACAATTTTTATTTGACTGTTTCTGAATGGGAGCAAACCAGAGTATTGTGCAAAGACATTCCTGTCTCCCAGCTCCCTATCTCATATGACTGAAGCAATCAGTTCAGCACAGCATGACAGAGAAAGGGCAGATTGAACAGATGATTCAGGGGGTAAGATGAGGACAAATGTATGTTTGAATTGGGGTGCTCAAGTTAACTTTTATGAAGCTTTCACAAATAGTAAACTTTTTTCTTGTTTTCAAACTCAGTTTGTTTTCCTGAGCATGAATGAATAACTGGCAAATTTGTTTTCAACTGCTTAGTAGTTAACAATAAAAATTCATTATATTAATTCCACTCAGTTACTAGTTTTTCTCAAAGATGTCAGATAATTCAGTTGAAAACATGCTATATATCTGTGATTTGGTTAATTAAAAAATATTTTGTATATCCTGTACCAAAACAGCATGGAAAACACAGCTTTGACTCAGAGACTTTAGTTACTTTAGTAGTAACTATCTCCATATAGTTACTTATGACAGGTTTTAATCTGCTTGGTCATGAAATATTCATGTTCATACATAAGAATGAATGTCAGTGCTGTGACAGCTTCTTATGATATCTAGGACACTACCTGTGAATTGTTTGAGCAAGTATTTACCTCCACATACTTAAGTAACATTTCTGTCCATGGTAATGTGCTAAGCAGCTTTGTGTGTGGTGTTATCCTGCCCTTTCCTGTAGCAAAAATCCTCTTGAATGAGTTTATGATTATCGGTGTTCACTGGATCTCATCACTGATTTTTGGAAAACCAAGGGTGATGCTTATTTGTAAGTCGGGATTTGACATTTGAGCCCTGAAAAAAAATTGGTTTATATTCAACATCTTATACTTACATGTAAATTTAGCACAACACAAAGCTCTTTCTTTCCTTAAAGGCAAAGTCAATTTCACAGGCCTCATATCCTTTAAGTAAAGAGAGCAAGGTTAGATGTTTCATGAAAAACATTACGAAAAAAGGCTGCATAGCTGTCTGAAATTTATTAATTCTGGAATATGTATTTCATTGAGTTTTATATGCGATATGAAAATTGCATGTTTTCATCCAAATGTAAGCAGCATACTCAGTAGGCAGTGAGGTTTCATGTAGGGAGCATGGAGGTCTGCAGTGAGCTGCTTAGCAATAGTGGGCCAGTTCCCAGCTGGAATAAGCTGGGGTAACTCCTAATGAGCTTTACATCTACTGCATGTGTCCTAGTGATTATACAGCTCCAGGCATTTTCACAGGCCAGAGTCAGGGAGAGGGCATGAGGGTAAATAGACCTTTGGTCCAATTTAGTGCAGCTATTTTTATGTGAACGGTAAATTTTATGTTATCATATTGTATTAATGGTGAGTTGTTGTTGCTGATATAATTAATGTAGAAGTCTAGGTAGACAAAGCCTAGGCACACGTTCTGCCTTACAGCTCAGCTTCTGCCAGGTATCACAAAGCACTGAGGCTGAGCTTAGCAAGTACAGTACAGCTTTCCCCTGCACACATGTATGATGGGACCTGTACTTGTGGCATCCTCACCTTTTAAAGTACCAATGAGTTGTTGGTGAGACACCTCTGGTACCTTGTTATTGATGCTGGAAACTATTTGGTGCTATTCTGGCAGGCTCTATCTGAACCTGCTGCTGGTGTAGCACACACCAGCTACAGTGGAACATGACTCAGGGTTTGCATCCTTCCCAGCCCAGGCATTTGAAGGTGTGACTCCCATTTGAAAGCTCTGTGTGAACAATGCAAAATGCCAGATCACACCCCATTCACCTTCCTCCTAGGCATCAGCTGGTGAAACAGGCATAAGAACAGGGTCCAGTGCTTCTAAACTGAGTCTGTTCATTTAGTACATCAGCTAACTGAAAGCCTGTGTTTACAAACGTGTAAGAGTGATCTGGTTAAACAGAAACCTTATATCAACATTGTTTGTATGTACATTAATCTTTTGATGTCTATTATTTCATCCAGACACACTGTAATACTTGACCTACTTCTCAGCTTCAGAAGCTGAAACTACAGGGCCACTTCATATCTCAGCCAATTTACTGATGAGTTGGATGTTACACAGTTATCAAGATCATCATTAAAAACAGAAAAATAAATAAAAGTACTAAGGGAATGTCATGTTCAAGCAGACTGGTCAGCAGCATTACATTTCCATCATGAATATGCAAATTAATTAATAAAAAGAAAAGTGGATTACTAATACTGACCACAGATTATTTTGTTATTTCCATAATTAAATTCATTATGTTAACTCATCTGCCACAGTTATTCCTTTTTCTGACAGTGAAGAATAGGTGAGCACCTGCTAAATTTTAGAACATAATAGCACCCTGGCACAAATCTTCTATGTGTTCTGTCTTTCTCCTGAAAAGAGGATCATTTGTACAGGAGATTCTAGCAGTTAGAAAAGTATCATAAATGAGATTTTATGTGTTTTATGCTAGACTTACGAAGATCTGAATCATAGTGATCTAGTTCTTACGTTAGTGTCTCAGGTGATGGCATCGAAGATATATCACCCTGGTTTTTTACGGAATTTTTTAATGTTATGAAGTAATTTGCTCCATATATTTAACCACCTTTTTATTGTTCTCCTTCATTGCTCCCTGAACTACCAAAAACTTATGACAAACTTCATTTTCTGATCCTGGAGACAGGTGATGAGTCAACAGAGAGCTTGTGGGTCAATGTCAAAGGGAGAACAGTGGTGGGGGACATTACTGTGAGGATCTGTTACAGACTGCCTGACCAAGAGGAATCTGTGGATGAAGCACTCTACTGACAGATAGGAGCAGCCTCATGTTCACAGGCCCTTGTCCTCATGGGGGACTTCAACCATCCTCATATCTGTTGGAGGGACAGGACGGAACAATACAAGCAATCCAGAAGGTTCCTCAGTTGTGTGGAAGACAACTTCCTCCTGCAAGTAGTAGAGGAGCCGACAAGAAGAGGTGCCATGCTTGACCTCGTGCTCACCAACAGTGAGGGAGTGGTTGGAAATGTGACACTCCAGGGCAGTCTTGGCTGTAGCGACCATG
>NW_009935777.1:0-12665 GCF_000696875.1 Nestor notabilis | reverse complement strand
GGGGCCGGCCGCGGCGGACGGGACGGGGCCTCCGCTGCTCGCTGCCCCTCCGCAGCTTGTGCTGGGGCTCAGGAGGAGCCTCCGCTGGGCTGGCATCTCAGACCCCGGCAGCGATCTGGGGTGCCTTGTCGCCTTGCACAAGAAATAACGTTCTTTGGGCGGAGGAGATGCTGCTTAGCCCAGCAGCATGGGCGGGGTGGTGTTTGTTCTCTTTTAGCGAGGGTAACCTTGATTCTTTGGCTTGAGAAACTTAGGTGATTTGGGTTGCAGATGGTTTCCGAATTCTGCTTTCAATGATCGCCAATGTTTTTTGAGACCCGCCTGCTAATTAGAAGCCTTTTTTTCCTTAATTACTTCTTAATGGTGATTAAGGTTCTTTGACATGTAGTCCACAGACTTTCATAAGCTATTTTGTGGTAATGGCTATTTGAAGATAGTGGTTCTCATTAAAAATTTATTATTTGCTTTCTCCTTGTAGTAATTTCCACTGCTGACAAACTGCTGGAGAAAATGCTCCTGTGTCAGCAGCAAGTCTCGAGTCAGATTTGCTCATGGGGCACTGAGCAGTTCAGCTGTGTGGTGCCATAGCTGACCTCAGTGGCAGCTGAATTTGACAGATAATTCTTGGTTTGAATTTCTAGAATGCATACATGGAAATCTTGTTAGTCTTGTTCAGTGTATCTTAATACATGTTGCTTTTAACTTTTGTAAGGCTGATCTGTTTGATAAAGTCCCATGTCTTGAAAAGGTTTTTGTTGTTGGTTGGTTGGTTGTTTTAACTGGGTATCTGCCTTAAAACAGGTAAGCCCTATGTTCCTTCGTCCATCTTTGTTTTAAGCTTTGAACTTAGGATAATCTTCTCAAACTGCTTCTGACTAATGGTCCTTTAATTTTGCAGTTACAGGTAAGAAAAGTTGAATCCTGTGATTTTAGTAATTTTTTCTGTAATGAGGATTCAACACCCAGCTAAGCTATACCCGTGTCCTGCAGGGGAGGGGGAGTTGTTAATAGATAATCCCATTTTTTATGGCATATTTGTGAACATGTTATTTGTAGGATGCTGCGTTTTAAAAATTAAGGTCTTTATTCTTAAGATGAGGAGGATGTTAACTCTCTTCATTGCCCGTGAACAAGAGAGACTTGAACTGCCAATCTAGAAGCCAAATTTCCTACTGTACTCATCTTCTGAGCTACTCAGTTTCTTTAACTGCACTTATTTTAAAATATACCGTCACGTCTGTAATTTTCAGAAATTACCTTCATCTGTTTAGATGTTTTTGAAGACCAGTGTTTTTTTTCAGAATATGTTGAAAAAGGCTGAAAAGTAAAGTTGCAAGAGGCACAATACAGCTTGAAAGAACAGAGGACTTTGCAGAGTAGGGAAATCCAAAATTAGCTGTTCAGGTCTTGGTACCTAGTATGAGATCCCCACAACAAGTCCTTCACTTCAACCGAAGAGTCAAGAACTATCCAGTTGCAGTGCTTTCACTCAATGTCCTTTTATAATGTATTTCTCTTGGCATTTTGCCTTTTTTATTGCTTGGGGAACATCATTAGTTACCTGTAGGAGTTTTATTTCTGACAAACATATCACAAAAATCCCTTGGCAACCTCTTTGGGAAGGTGAAGGATTAAATGTGCCGTAGAAAAGAACTCCTTTCTGGGCTAGAGTCAGTGTTGGCAGGTCAAGGGGCCTACACTTGATGGAATGGAAAACTTCATAACATTATTCTGCCTTCTCTGGGAAAGACATAGGATCTATGAACTTGCTATTTTTGTTTCAGTTTGGTTGGCATAATGTTCTTTTGTAGGGCAGAGTTACAGAAATAATCACTTTTATTCAGGAATGTCTTACTATCAATGCAAAAGTTGCTACTGGGTCACCAGTGGGTTTTTTTTGTTGCTTCCTTATAATTAGTGTATTTCCTGAAGTGTTCTTCCCTCCAGAGGTCACATAGTTCTTTTTGATCTTGACACGTAAAGTAAGTAGTGGTAGGGAGGAAAAGAAGTCATTAGGGACTCTAGTGGTAGGACAAGGGGTAATGGCTTTAAACTTAAACAGGGGAACTTTAGGTTAGATATAAGGAAGAAGTTCTTCACAGTGAGGGTGATGAGGCACTGGAATAGGTTGCCCAAGGAAGTTGTGAATGCTCCAACCCTGGAGGTGTTCAAGGCCAGGCTGGATAGAGCCTTGGGTGACATAGCTTAGTGTGTGGTGTCCCTGCTCATGGCAGGGGGGTTGGAACTAGATGGTCTTAAGGTCCTTTCCAACCCTAACTATTCTATGATTCTGTGATTCTATGAAGCGTTTTGGTCAATAAGGTCAGTATGTATACAAAGTGGTGGTGTATGTGTACATCTGTATTTATAGTGTATGTATATATGCACACATGTATAAATAAGTACAAAGACTGATGTAAAAGAAAATGTGAAATAGGATGGTTTGAGATTTCCTGCAAGGATCATGCTTATTTGGTTCATGCAATCCTTTGTTCAGTTGGATGTGTGGCTTTCGTGCCTAAGGTTACAAATACTGGTATGTATTCTGTACCAGCTTGGGAAAGTAGTAGAGCTCAGTAGTGTCTTCTGCACTTTCCACATACTCTGCCAGGGTTGTTTTCAGCCCCTTTATGTAGGCTTCTAAAGTTGAAGGTGTGGGCGACTGTGTAGTGAATTTAAACTTCCTGGCAATGGGTGCTTGTTCCTAAAAGATCTTTTGGGGCACTGGCTGAAGTATCCAGGGATTTGCTACAACAGGCTGAAAGCTGCTACTACATGCTTATCAGCTATTTTTGATTCCTCATGTCTGAGACTTTTGCATGAGCCTTACGGAGAAGGAATGTTTTAGGAATACTCTTGTGGTGGAGAAGTGATGTTGGATCAATGACTCTGCAATTCATGTCAAATGGTTAAACTGGGAAGACAACAAAGTTTTGCAGAACATATCGATGACGTGTCTTCTGAAGTATCATGGTATAGGGGTTTTCCTGGAAGTGTTTGTTCAAGGCCAGGTTGGACGGGGCTTTGAGCAACCTGCCCCATGGCAGAGGGGTTGGAACTAGATGAACTTTAAGGTCCCTTTCAACTCAAACCGTTCTATGATTCTAAAGAATACTTACTCCAAAACAAGGACTGCTGTCACTGAACTGTAGCTGACTGATCTCTCTTCATGGGATTTTTTTATTTTCCTGTGCAGATTGGCTGATGAATTACACATGCCCTCCCTGCCAGAGATGATGTTTGGAGACAATATCCTAAGAATACAGCATGATCGTGGTTTTGGAATTGAGTTCAATGCAACAGATGCTTTAAAATGTGTCAATAATTGTCAAGGTATGATCAAAGTGGCTTGTGCAGAGGAGTGGCAAGAGAGCAGGTACAGTATTTTATCACCAGTGGGCAAGTACTGGTGTGTTGCATGTGAAACTGTCATAAAGTATTTGAAAGAACAGACTGAACTCTTGGAAACCATGTTGCATTTGGTTATACCATAGATAGTGTGATCACAGGAGTCACTTAGCTTTTCTTTGCCATGATCATTCTGTTTGTTAAAGGGGGTCAGTTCTATTTTTCAGTTGAATCTTGGCTTTCTGAAAATAATGGGCCCTTAAGCATTACAATATTGTATTGTGTGGCATTTCCAAGTGCAGAATGCTGTCCATGTTCAAAATCTTAGCCTTAGGAATATAGCAGAACAATTACCATGCATGAGAACTAATTGCACTACTTAGTATTTACCTAATGAGTTGCAGAGCACCTAGAAATAAAGCACAGAGATAAATCAAAGGTGTCATGAAGACTAAAGCAAATAGCAGTGTTAATGATTGCTGTGTGTTATCAAGCAGATTGCTTTCTGCCTCTTAAAGAAAAAAATGATCTTGAAATAAAACTCTTTCAACACCATTGAACCAAAATCTTTATTTTGACTCCTAGGACTGAGGTAGTGTTACAGCATAGGAATTGTGGTAATGGTTTTCTAATCTGTTATGGAAACAAATGTTGTGGAAGAAGCAATACTGTATGATTTAAGTATTGACATGTCATTGAAGCACAGGCAGTGCTGCTTTTTTCTTCTTGAAGAGTGTGGGAATTGTACATATGCGAGGTGGTAATTTTTAAAGAATTGCTACAAAGCATGTTGTTTTGCACTTCTTAAGGACTGAGACTGAGCACACTAAGGAAGTTGTCAAGCCATATGATTGGACTTACACAACAGACTACAAAGGAACACTGCTGGGAGATACTGCAACATTAAAGGTAACCATTTTCTCCTTGTTAAATGCTGGTTGCAGATTGTTTCAGTCAAACACAAACACTTTTTTTTCTTTTAAGACTGTCATTTACCTTTCAATAGGCATTTGTAAAATCCTTCATGTTCCTAATTTCTGACTTCAAGGTATAGTTTGGGCTTTTCCTGTCGCAGCATGTTATCCTAATCAAATCATGTCTTTAGTAACTGGGTTGGTTTGGGTTTTTTAAAGCAATTTAGGATTATGTAAAAGGGTGCTGTTGTGTCCCTTAGTGAGGGCATACTCAGAGAGCAAAAATCTTCAGTGCTAGAAATCATGCTGGATGCCCCTCTGAAGCCCTGAGGTCCTCACACGCAATGGAACTATTCACTGTGTAATTCTCTACTACCTTTACTCTTTGTGGGTTGCCTGTTTGTCTAAGCAGATATGTAGATCTGGTTGCTTTCTTCAATGGCTTTGTGTTTTTTTTCTGCAACAGCAAAAACATATTTAAACCTACAGGCCCTCCCTTGTCTTTACTTTAAAATAAAAAAAAAATTGGGACTGAAGTTCCCGATTTCTCTTTACTGTATACAGATTGCTTGCTACTAAGCAGATACTCTCTATTAAGAGTTATAGATCAGTTGACTTATTCTGGAATTAAAAGTGCAGCACAGAAATAAATGACATCTTGTTGGCCTGTAGTCTTTAGGCAGTGTAAGCATGTGAGTGTATATGGAGATGATGAGATGGAAAATGTATAGGTACTTGATTTCCATGCTTTATTAGAATCCTCTTCAGGGCTTGTAGTGGGCTAGAGATACTAGATGCATAGAATCTTGTTTATAACCCAGAACTTCAAATCTTCATCTTCAAGTATTTTGCAATACAGAAATTGAGTAGAATTGTCTGCAGCTGAAACCCCACTGAGCCTGTACCCAGAGGAAAGTTTTTTCAGAATTTTCCACTCTTGGTGTTGCTTTGATTGATGTTTCCTCTTGAAAATTTTGGGTTTAATTTTAACTTATTTTCTTGGAAGTTTTGCATGTTTTAAACTTAGTGCCCTAAAAGCTTTATCCTTTCTAAAACTAGCTACTGTGGGATTTATAGATCAGGACAAACTTTATGTAGCTTGGCAACAAATTAACATGCTACCTGTTCTTAAATCTTTTTCTTTAGGTTGTTCCTACAACAGAACACATAAATACAGAGAAATTGAAAGCCAGAGAACAAATTATGTTTTTTGAAGAAGTACTACTGTTTGAAGATGAACTTCATGATCATGGAGTATCGAGTTTGAGTGTAAAAATAGTGAGTAGTGAGAGGTGTATGGAGACATTTGGTGACTCAGTTGGTTAACATATGCAGTGCAGCCTTTTTTTTTTTTTCCTTATGGGATTTAAAGTTTAAAATGCGAAGTTTTTTATCCACACTCTTAGAAATATCATCTAATTGGAAATTATGTTGTATTGAAATCTGCCTGTTGGCTGCTTCAGGGAACAATCTTTTCCCTCTTTCTGCATCCTGCCAAAGAATCTTTTGAGGCACTGTCTGCCCTGCTGTCCAATGACAGCTGTGGCATATCAACAGCCCAGATTTCCACTTCACTACTGAAAGCTCCTCATACTGTCCTTCACTGTGAATATCTGAGGTAGCTGAGAGCATACTTAAAGTAGAACTTTGCGATACGCTGAATGAAACATCTTTTTTTCTTTTTTTGCAGAGAGTTATGCCTTCCAGCTTTTTTGTCCTGTTGAGGTTTTTCTTGCGAGTTGATGGGGTACTTATCAGGATGAATGATACAAGGCTTTATCATGAGGTAAACCCTTCTTCTCCATCATGAATGTTTTACAGATGCTCTTTTGTTATGTTACTTCCAGAGAAGACATGCTGATATTCCTGTTGTTTAATACTGATGTTTGGGGTATAGAGGTTACCTGAACTGAGCTTTCAAGTGTATTTGCTATTGTGGTGGTGCTGAAGTAGCAGCCAAGTGCTGAATGCCATGGGGGCTAGCTAGGTATTGTATGAGCAGATTAGGCTACCCCTTGTGTGCAGTTACCACTTAAAAATATTTTGCAGACACAGATTAGAGAAGAAGTACAAGAGGGAAAATAGGCAATAGTAAATGGTATGATATTGTTTTTATCCTTGTCTCCAAGTGCAGGCTTTTTGGCTTGTCTAACATACAACTGCAAGTTTTAACTTTAACTGTCCATACTACATTTGGGTTCTAGTATCTCATACATAATACAGAGCATAACAGTTGTGGTTTGCTTATTCTGTCTAGCTGTATTTGTACTAATGCCGGAGTTCCAGCTAAGTAAAGATTAACAAGCATATTTAGTCACAGATTTTTTTTCCTGAATGCATGCATAAGGGTGATTTTGGGGAAAGAGAACATTGCTGAATATCTTTCTCTGTCTTCATGAGTTTGTACATCTGTTTCTGCTCCCAGGTGACGATCTGCGGTCAACCAAATTCAAAAGCTTGCAAAATTCAGTGTATTTAAAATGCTCTTCTTGCACTGATAGGTGATAATTTTGTAATTAAATTATGCCTTTTTTTTTTTCTCCTTAGGCTGACAAGGCCTACATGTTACGAGAATACACCTCCAGAGAAAGCAAAATATCAAGTTTAAAGGTACTGCATTTGTTAAATGGTTTTTGGTTGGTTTCGTGTTGTTTTTTGTTTTTTCTTCTTCTCTTTGCTTTTTAAAATTGTTTTTATGGTCAGCATAGAAAATATTGTGTAAGTCAATTGATTTTTAGATTTGGAATTGAGAGAGAAAACCCCTTTCTGCCTACACAACATTTATTTTGGTGATTTCAGGGCAGATTTGCATTTGTACATGCTCAGATCACATGACAAGATACAGGATTGGCTTATTTTTTCTACTTTTGAGTTAAGATATTTTAATGATTTTTTCATAAAACTGTTCAGATACAAAATCGGGTAGTCCATGTCCCATGAGGCTAAATTTCAGGGCTGGTTGTATGCTTGCAAGCAGTATTAGGAGTTAATAGACTCATTCAGTTCTTCACAAATTGAATAGCCTACCTTAAAACTCCAGTAATAGCTCAGAATAATTTGTGGCACATTTGGAGCTGCAGCTGTTGATTTTTCCTCCTGACCCAAGACTTGGTCTTGCATATTCTTGTTCCTTTTTTATGATGTTTTTCCTTCACCTGTAAAAAAGTGATTAATGTGTTACTTACCTTCTGAGTGAATGTTTTTGCAGAATGCTTTTCTTTTTGTGGAAGGTGGCACTGTATCATTTCTTAACAATATGTGATCCCTATAAACAGGATTATATTCAGACATGAGCTTTTTGATAGTTTTGTGGGGTCTGAAATATAAATCAGTGATCTAGGTTTTACTTCACCTCATATTTAAAAAATATCATCTGGACCGTTAAATAATATTCCCAGCCTGTTGTTATAGAGAGGAAATGCAACCAGCTTTTCAGTTGCCTAGATCAGCTTGCATAGGTAAAGCAAGAAAGTTTCCTGCTTCACTTAGGTTTGAAACAATTAAAACAGCAGTATGATTCTTGCGTGTTAGGAGTAGCCAAAATACAGGTTGCATTTGAATAGCTCCAGATACACTTCTTAAATTATGTTGTTAGAAAGTTTGGGTTTTGGTTTTTTTTTGGTTTTTTTCATCAAATGTCTTGCATCTGCTGAAGTTGTCCACAGGAGTCTCCAGAGAAAGATACTGATTAATTTAGTAAACCCACCTAATTTCTTCAAATGAGATTAAAATCCAGTGAGTTTTAGTATTTCATATAAATGTCTGACTTCATAAAATAAGGTACATGTTGAGGTATATCAATTATCAGTAGCTAAATCTGAGCAACTCCAGTGAATATACTGCAATGGCTAGAAGACATTAAACCTGGGATCCCTTGCGGCCATCCTAGTCTCATCTAGAACTAGAACCTCAAAAAGACTTGGTTACATTCAGATGATAAATTTATTTTTTTAAAAACATTGCAGCTGTTCATTAGTGTCTCTTTCTTGTGCTCTTACGATCTACTGCTTAAAAACGTTAAGTAACTTTCCTTAGCATATTGATCTACACAAGGAGTAAAAGACTGTATGTACATTTGAAGTCATACGGTAAATTTTAATAGTCTTACCTGACTTCAGGTGTTTAAACGAGGTAGATTATGGGTTAATTGTCTGTAAAAGTCTGGGTTTGGAATACCTTTAATTTTTTTATTCCCTCCCTTTCCTTTCACTCACTTGTTTCATGTAAAATTTTTGCTTCTTAGCATGTCCCACCTTCCCTGTTCACGGAACCTAATGAGATCTCTCAGTATCTACCTGTAAAGGAGACAATCTGTGAAAAACTAGAATTCCCAGAGAAGATGGAGCCTAAACCAGAAGCATCACTGGAAACCATGTGTGTTAAGTCTAAATAAATGTGACTTTATATGGACTTGAATTAAACTGGAGGTAACATGATCATGTAATCATTGCCATGGGGGGCGGTTTCACTACTAGTGGAATAAAGAATTCGGCTAATTTTCTATAGCCCTGAGAGAAAACATTTCAAGCAGATTTTGCTAATGGTGTTTTTTGTTTGGTTGGTGTTGGATTTTTTTAACCTGTATCTGGAGTTAATGATAGACTGGTGGCAAGTTGTTTTCAGCAGCACTGGAGAAAGACTCACAGTTTAAGAGTCTGAGATCTGTTTAATTCCCTGGGTGGTAGGCAGGATATTGTCTGGACCCTCCACCACGAACACTTCTATGAAGATTTTGTTATTGCTTCTGCAGATACTGAGACTACTGGAGTCTTACAATTGGCATTTTATTTTTATTGAGAAACCATCCACAGGGAAAGAAAAAAACCCATCCTCTGCATTTATTTTGAGCTTTCAGTTCTAAACTACACATTTCACTTGACTTCCCCTACTGTAAGCTGATAAACAACTAAGTTAAGAGACTCTGATCCAGACCTTAAAATATTAATTTCATCTGAGGATAGGCTTACTGATGGGAAAAAGAAGGAAGTGCATTTGTCTGACACTATATAAAGGTAAAATGCCCTTATTTGTGAGGCATTAACTCCAGAGCAGGAGAAAAGCTGAAGGTTAACAGAGACACACGCTGCTAAGTCTCTTCAGAAATACTAGTTTATTCTAGTATTCTCTAGAATACTCTCTAGGCAGTTCTGGAGACTAGTACTTAGGGCTTGTATGCTGCTACAGTCATGTCCTACATTGGAAATGCATTGTACTGTATTGACCTATTGGACATACTGCATGGTGCACATGTATGATGGTTATCCTGCCCTGACAGTGAAATTGCTGAATCGCAGAGTGGCCTAAGGCTCAGGAAGAGTGAGGTGGTTAGTCTCTAGTCCCTAAAGGATGCTGGTATTTGCAGTTTGAGAAACAAGATCCTACATAGTCTTAAAAGGGTGCCAACATGTATTCCAGATACATAATTTTGGTTTATTTTTAAAATTCTTTAATTTCTGATATTAATAAAAGTGTTATCATATGTATAGTCATGGTTTTAACACTTTGTAGATTAAACTTTAAATATCTGTATTGCTTTTGGAAATCCTAAATTATGTTAATAGTATGAATGGAGGAGCTAAACAGACTTGTCTAGGTTTACTGCTCACACTCGGTGAAGTAAAGCAGCAAATGGCTGTAACAAAAAGCAGGCCTTGTGGTTGATGGCACATAAGAATGTGTACATGTTCTCATGTCTGGGAGTTTTCATTTTAAAATCCATATTCTGCACTTCATGGCTTAATAGAAAAAACTCAGCTCAGAACCTGGTATTCAACGAGGTCTTCTGAGAAATGGCTTCCGCTTGGAAAAGACCCTGAATTTTTAGGAAAAAGTCTACTGCCATCTAAGTGGCTGTTTTCTTAATAAAAACAACAAAACCACTTTGTTGCACTTTTATTTGAGGCAGCCTGGTCCAACGAACTGATCAGCAGGTTGAAAGGCAGGAACTAAAGCCAGTTTTTCCTGTGTCATGGATTTTCTCAGACCACAGGGAACTCGCTTCTCTGTGCCTCAGTTTCCTGTATGTAAAAATAAGAGTTAAATGCTTATCTTACTGAGGGTCTGTCAGGATTATTTTGTAAAAAGTTGATTAGATTATTTTTTTTTCCCTGAATGCACCTTCAGCCTTATCTTTGGAATCCTATGGAAAGCATTATTGCAAAAAAATCTTGTGATCCATGAGATAAAATGAGTGAAAAGAGCTGAAATTAAACAGTCTCTGAAAGAAATTATTATCAGGCAACCATGATGTGGGGTTTTCTGATAAGTGAATTTATGGCCACTTTGAAATAAAGGTGAGCTCCTCTATGTTCCTGGTTAAAGTCCTAAATTCTGTTGGCTTTTTTCATGTTCCTGCACTTGTTTCCTAAAGATTTTAGTATCAGGATGAAGAAGGGGCTGCAAATAAATGCAGCATTGAAGTGATCAAAATTCATTTAGGTCCACTCCAGTGATAGAGGGGTAGGGGGAGAGAGTGAAAAGTAAGGGCACAACAAACGGTGAAGAGATTATTTTGCTTTTAGAAGTAAATTATGGCACTTCATTTACTCTAAGCGCATATTATTTTACATGCCTTAAGGGCTTATAAAAACACACTTTAAAGCTGGTAGTGACTGAGAGCTGATATAGTGCTAGCATGAAGGCAACTGTATCTGCATTCATTAATTCAAACTGTTATTTGGGTTTGGTCAGTGACGCTGGCGCTAATCTGTGGGCTGAAGTGTGTGTTGGGGGGAACCCAGAGCATCGACACCTAGCGATGGAAAGGGTGCTCTGCATGTTTAGCTTACACGCTGTATTTCATCTTGTCCGTATTGCATACCGAGTTGTGACCTCCCGATACAGTTGTCTTGAATGGACTTGAATCTTGACTCTATAGTTACGTGATATCCATCTGCTTTGGGTGCTGTGCATTTAAGTGGAACACACATGTTGGGGAACTCACAATGTTTAGGGAGTTAAAATTACTACAGAGTAAAACCTGGAGCACTTTGTGACTCTCTCATACCACACAAATTATCAAGAAGCAGCAGTATAAACTGGTGTACCACAAACTCTCTGGTAACAATTTTACACAGAAAAGTACCACTTTGGATACCTAATTTTAGGGGGAGGGAGTGGGGTGATTCTCCAGCTGTTTTATGGCAAGTTTAACATGTGGCGGTTTATATTCTTTCTTGTATGTTGCTAAATAAAATATACCAAACATTTTACAGTTCTGTTTTTATCTGAGCAAAATAACCTGAAATAACTATTCCTGATTCTGAATTTTGCATGCTTGTAAGGTACTGCATCCACATGCCTTTGCCTGTCAACAGGCCACTCTGTCTGGTTAGGAAAATAAAGTGAGGCTTTTTCAGAGCAGGGGAAGAGTCACGGTAGTGGAATCAAAATTAAATACATATTAATATTTCTATGAGCTTCACTATTTGCAAATAATTGGCAAAATGGCTGGAGGAGGTAGGATACAACTAGCGAAGTAGAACTGGCAGAGGGCATCTTGTCTTGTGAAAACAGGACACCCGGAAAACATTAGGACAGCTCAGATGTCGGCTATTGTATGCTTGTGTTAACCCAAAATCGGGGTTCTTCACCCTGTGTGCAGAGAGATGATTAACAACCAGAGTCGAGGTATTACACGTTCCTGTGTAACCTGCTCCAGCTGGCCCTGCCTTGGCAGGGGGGTTGGCCTAGATCATCTGCAGAGGTCCCTTCCAACCCCAGTGATCCTGTGATTTCATGCCTGCGCAGGCGGGTGCTGGGCAGTAACTACACAAAGCCAGCACACCCGCAGTCTGCCACTTCTATGCTTGTCAAACACCGACAGTGTTTTCCATATACATAACAATCTATATCTACAGTCATTGCCTCTTAGAGTCTCTCGTCTCTGTTTAAAGACACAGTATATATTTAGTTCACTGCACATGTTCTGTAAGGGTCCCTTAAAGGGTATGATTTTTAGTATTCAAATGAACCAAGTTCCTTTAGGAACACAGGTACCTTCTGCTTTGCAAAATTACTTCTGCCTTCCTAATCTTTCTGAAGTAGCTGTTCTGCTTCTGATGATCCAGCTGCTTCATCTATCAGCCACCCAGCTCTCCTCAAGCTCTGTGTGCTTGTAAGGAAGCATTAGTTTTCCTTGCTGCTCGCAATTCTAAACTCAAGATTTCCAAGCTTTCGCACACGCAGTCCTTTACAAAATCTTAACTTCCTCAGTGCCGGGTAGCACTGGGAAGCGTAAGAAAGCCCTGGTTCTTGGGGAAAGTGGCGGTGCCTACTGCCTCTTAAAAATCCCAAACCAAGCGTATGAGTTACTGTGAAGATAATCCCTCCCCAGGACGTGAAGCAGGGCACGGGCGCTGGGCTGCTCTTCCTCCATCTCGCTTGCGGTCCGCGCACCTGCCC
>NW_009935776.1:0-12292 GCF_000696875.1 Nestor notabilis | reverse complement strand
CGGAGCCAGGAGCGGTGTCTCCGTGCCTTGGTAATCCGTTACGGTGTTGAGTTTTCCCCTCAAGCCCTGTAAACATCCGCATACACGGCGTCCTGTGGCGAGGAGGTCTAATGTTAAGTTAGATGGTGTTTGAGCAATGACTTCCTTTCAGTTTCCTTACTTGACCTTCTCTAACTTGCTTCAGCATCTAGTTTCGCACGGGATGAGGGTGAAAAAGTTGTTGTAGTTCTCCTTTGTGTGTTCAAAGGTATGCTAGTGGCCTGAGGACAAAAGCAGGGCGTCTAAGCAGACGTTTTTCCTGCAGTGGTCATAGCTGCTCAGATTAAAAAGTAGACTAGTTTTTGTCTTTCTTTTTTCCCTAGGAGATAATGACTTCTTAATCTCTCTTCCTCTCTCTTTCTGACATCCCCTCTACTCCACAGGTACCAAACTGTCTTTTCTCTTAGTTGTTTATCTAAAGTCAGAGGATTTTTCCTCAAGTTCTGTTTAGCTCTGGTATTTGCTGCCTTTGTTTCAAACCTGGAGGGTGTTCTGTGCCTGAAAACTTGCTTGTCGTCAGAAATACCTTGGAAATAAGTCTTCCAGGCATGTCCTTGAAGTATGTGGGTCACCAACAGTAGTTATTCCAAAATGTGATTGTTTAACAAATATGATATAGCACACTGCTACATTTTATAGCATGTAGCAAAACAACAGAGAAAACCCCAAAACACTTTACCCAAAGCCTGTTTCTGAATACAGTTGTTCTTTTTCTAACAAAAGAAGTTAATGCAGACTTTAGCTGACCTAAGAATTCACATTGCATAGGTTAAGGTTCCCAAAGAGTGACTCTGGGACTCCCTGGAAAGGATGGGTTTCTGGAGCTTAATCCAAGGCTTTGTTAGCTTTGTAATGCTCCTTTTGAAGTGGATAAAGGTGGGTGTGTATTGATAGATGAAAAATAACTTGAGTGTTACCTATGTCACAGAAGAGTTGGAAGTAACTAACCTAGCCCGAGGTTTTGTTACTTGGTTTGGGGGAGGAAATACATGGAGGGAAATCCCTTTTTATAATTCAAAAAAACCCCAATCAATCAAATAAACAAAACCCCTCCACTTTGCTACTAAGTTCCATTAGTTGCATAGATCACTTGCTGTTAGAAATGTCATTTCCTTTTCTCATATTTCAAAGCTGTGTGTGTACAATGCCATTTTACCATTTTCAGTCTCAAGAGCTGTTTGGTTCTACTTAATTTCAGCTTAATAACTGCTTCTGATACAGTTCAGTAAGAAAAGACAGTAATATACTTCAGATTTTTTGTATTCTGTTTGCAGACCCCTCTCTCATGATGTCAAATTAAAACATTTATTTTTATACTGAAATTTTCTGTAGGCAGAATTTTGCAAATGGTGAATATGTTTATTGTTTACTGTTAGCATTGCAACATCCAGCTTCAGTAGTTTATTAACTCGATGGTGGACTCGAATATGAAATTGAGTGAGGACACTGTCTGCATGAGATTTTGCTCCTCTTTGGAGTGACTTTTGTTAAATATAGCTGTATACTTCTGTTTGACAGAGCTGTGTCAGCTCTTCTGCAGAGTCTTAGCTCTGCCTCTGCAAATTATTCAGCTGGAAGAAGTTAGAACACTTGTGTTGAGTCACCTTCCACATGATCAAAGTTGAAGTTGTTCTTGTTTGCTGGGGGTTTTTTTCCAGTGTATCTTGTGGTCAGTCATAACATGACACCTAATCAGATGTTTCTCTCCTTCCTTTTTGCAGTGTTATCAACACAATGCTGGTGACTTGTGCTGTTTGCTGCTACCTGTTGTAAGTATAAATAGTGTCTCACCTCTTAACCAAGACACAGGTCTGATGTAATTGGAAATTCATTTTTTATATCCTCAAAACATGTAGGAAGAAGCTTTTCAAATGTGTCACCAATTTAGACACATGGTATTCTTTGACAGGTCTTGGAATTCTTGGTTCTAAAGACCTTCAACATGCTGAAGAAAGCATTTTCCTGAAGGAAGATACCGAAGGAAAACAAACCTGAATTCCTTTTGTTGTCCTCTGACACATAACTGTTGACTTGTGCTCTCTGTTGACTTGATATTACTCCTTTCCAGTTCACTGGCTTATTCACTCACAAGTGTAATGCCAGTTTGTCAATTCCACAAGTTTTCTGATTCCCAGTAGAGCGATGACTTTATGCCTTTTTTGTTCTGTATAAATTACACTTATTTCTGAGGTGATACTAATTTAAACCTACTGATGAGTTTTGCTTTACTTAGTTTGGTTGAATATATTCTCAAAATCTGATAGGGCAGTTGGTGGAAGAACTTATATTTGGGGTTTTTTTTATATATATGACAATTTTGTGGCAGACTTGTGTGCTTTGCTGAATTCAGACCATTTCTATTTAAATGCATGGTATATGTTGAGGCTGCCTCTTTTGCTGTAAGAGAATTAGTAAAAATAACAAAAAGTCTGGTTACATCTTTAGGGTTAACTTGTAATAAAATCATTATTCAGAGTTCCATTTGAACCTGAGTGGTATCTATACTTTCCTGAAGTATTTAGCTGTTATTTATGCTACTCTAAGGAGCTGAACATGAATATTTAGAGGAAATGCATCTCTAATCTCAACAGTCATTCTTAGGAACTGGCAGCCAAAAGCCATATTTATCAGTGTTGGCATGTTCCAGGAGAGGCCTGTTTGCTTCCATGTTGGGTTGGCTTGTGCCACAGCCTTCTGCAGTTTTGATTTAGATTAACAATATTATATTCAGGTTTTATACAGGTTAGGCCTATTTTGGTTTTGTTTTATTCTGAGTATTTGACACCTGAAGTCTTAAGAAATCATTCTATTGGATGATTGCAAAAGTGCAGCAAATTTGGTTTGTATTTTGTATCTATGCAGGGTTTTTTTAATTTAAAAAAACTACTGCTGAACAGATGCAGAAGCTTGAAGAGCTTTGTAGTGCCAACAGCTTGAATTTGGGATTGGAATTTGAGAATCTCAGTGCTGTGAAGGCCTCCTTGACTGCATATCAAGTTTCGTGTTTTGGGGTTTGTTTTGGTTTTGTTTAAAGTTCTCACTTAAGTTCTCCCTACTCTGTATTTTAACAAGAATAACAATCTACTTTTCTAAAATCCTCAAAGCTCAAGGTTTTTCTTTACTGGTTGAAGGAGGATAGTTTCCTTGAAGTCAAGGCCATGTGGCATTTGCAGAATCATATGGATTATGATATGGAAATGTATTTGTTGTAGATTTTCTTGACTGAATGCCATGAACTCTTCAAATGTGCAGTGGTATTTCACTTGTAAGTTTAATGATTTATTTTTTTTTTAAGTGAAACAAACCTATGATAAATGTAGTGTCATTAACATGATTTATAACCCATTCTTGCATGTCCAGTGAGGGGGTTCTTTTGTAATCTTATGGGCTCTGACTCGTTTTCTGTATTCCCTTTGGCTCTTGCCAATTACACCTCGAAAAAGAAGCAACACAATGTTCTAAACCATCACTAGTTACACCCAGCCACATAAATTACATATATAGGATCTGTTTGCCAGAAAAAGCAGGTTTTTCTGCTCATGTTCCAAGACAGAATTTGCTTCATCATACAGTTTTTATTTCCTCTCCCAAATTCTGTATAAAATCACAGAACAGCCCTGGTTGGAAAGCAGCTTAAAAGATCATCTGCTCCAACCTTTCTTTCCTCTGCTTTATTCAAGTGTTTGTCAGTTTGTTCTTCCCATATTCTTTTCCTTTTCTGGGGAAAGCATTGGAAAATTTTCAGACGTTAATTTGAATGACTAAAGAGAGATATTTTTTTATACTAGTCTTGAAGGAAGCCTGAAATGATGGTTTCTGAGGATTCTTTGTTAGATACATTAGGGTTAAAATAACTTGTTTTGTCCTGGATATGGTCAGCTCTATTTGTGTATCCTTAGTTAGGTGTTCTTATCTACTTCTTTAGTAGAGCTGTTCAGAACTCTTGCTAGACCTGCTTTCATATTCTGAGTTACCTTTCCAGTTGAAATTAGGGAAAAACAATTTCCTGTCTTCATTAAACACCACGTCTGACAAATTGATTTGCAGCAAACTGAACTGTGCTACCTGAATTTGAAATCAATCACATTTCAACTTAAAGCTCTTTCTTCTGTGTTTTGATTAAACAGTGATTGTTTTGAATAACAGTATTGATCACATGGTGTTAATTTGGTTGTTCTGTGGCAAAATTTGCATGGGTAAGTACATTGTTTGTGTGCAGATACTGTACCCAGCTGCCTTTTGAAGGAGAATACACGAGTGTCAGGAACCTGATAAAATATAAGGCAAAGTATAAGAAGTTACTGCTGCAGAAATTACAGGTTACACCATGTTGTAAGATACTGTCAGAGTCTTAATCTATTTTGCTGCTTCCAAAGCAGTTCCTGAAACAGTACCATGATGCCTGCTAACAGAGTACAGGACGCTTGGAAAATGGTATTTGTTTCTGATTCTAAAAGGATTAAAGTACAGTTGCCCAAATTGACATTTAAACAGAGATAGCAAGACCTTAATTCATAATATGCAGCACAGACAGATGGCAGCTAGGGTAGAAAGACCTTTTAAACAATCTTCCTGGTAGAACATAAGGGACTTTAATTTCCTTGTCTGAGCTGGGTAATTAACACAGAGCGTTGCAAGTGGTATCTGGTAGAATTTAAGGACCTGTGGGTGGCTCGAATGCTGTACTTGATTTTAACAGCTCTAGAACATTTACAAGTTGGATGCAGAGGCTTGCTTTGTTTTGCTTTGAATGTCGTGTTTTGTTTTGCATTGTCATGATAGATCATTGCATAAAGCAGCATCACTTAAGCAAAAGCTTTTCCATGACTTACCTTGAATACAAGGCAATTGTAGAGTGCAGTGCATAGCTACTGGTTTAAATTCTTAGGCCCTAGCAGAGCAGGGAGGAGGAATATACTGTCGACCTGGAATTTTACTATGGCTTGGAGCTTGTGTATCCAGCATGGTCCCAAAAAATAGCTTTTGAAAACTGCACAGCGATTGCCTGAAGCATGGGTATGCAGCTGGGACACGTCGATGTTTTGAATGTGCTTCCAGCTCATTTAGTTGACAGCCATGCTGGGTCTGAACTTAGGGAGCAGAGAGGTGAGGTATTTGTACACAGAGTTCCTTCCTTCCGTGCAGTGAGAGAATAACGTGCTTTAACAGGCTTTTAGTGTTCCTACCCTCCTCCCACTTCTGTTAGTTCAGGATGCTAAAGGCAGATGGTACAGTGCTGTGGCACCCCTCCTATCTGTCTCTTGTATCTGAAAATTAACCCCCTTGCAAAATAAATGCCAGGGTATTTTTAAGAGCTAGTTTGCTTTTCCCCTGAGTAAATGTACCATCATGATTAAGGTGCTTTCAAAAGACATTGCTATCATTGCTTCGGATAGCAAAGTAGAAACATGCCAATAACCTTTAGGTTGACTGCTCCTGGTGGTGTCTTGCTGATGATTTAATTGCTCTGTATAGCCTGCTGTGTATTCCAAGGCTTGCAGGACTGATAGGGGGCTGCAGGCTCAGCACATCATTGTAGCAAGTCCTACTCCGTGCAAAACTGAAAGCGGCATTGGAAATAAACATTTGCAGATTGCAGGAGGATTGAGGTGTTTTCTTTAAGTCTTTTGCCCCTGGCTGCTCTAAGCATTTTACAGCCGACCTGCACTTCGTTTGCTGGTCAAAGCATCAAGGTTTGTGTGGAATTTTCCATGACTGCCTAAGCACTCTGATACATTTGTGGCAGCTCCCGTTACAAAGCTGCTCTGCTTTTTCTCCTCCTTACAAAGCATTCTAGAAATAGCAGACAGATGAGCCAGTGTGTTCGCTAAATGTGTTTATATAGTTAGTATTTAGCATAGATTTAAATCCATGGAAGCATCCATTGCTTTTTATGAATCCTGTAATATTTACAAAGCAAATATATATTTTAACAGTGGAATATTTATTTCTGTTTAGCTTTCCACAGACTACATTCCTCTTGTTCTCAGTTCTGGCTATGGCTTCTGCAGTATTAGTTTGTAAACTGCTCTGATGGCAAGGCTGCTGTTGCTGATTATTTGGGCGGTGTTGTCATATTGGTTTTCTTGTTGTGCGTTTATTTGTTTGTGTGTGTGTGTTCCTGTAGCATCGCGTCCTTTTGCTTCAGGTCCCTGTTTCTTGACCTCTGTGCCAGGTTTAAATTCACATTTGTTCAATCCCTGATGAAAAATAAACTATGTCTGCAAGGGTAGGTTGTCATACGCTGCGACTATAAGAGCAAATGAGAGAGAATGTTTCCAAGAGGTTTTTGTTTAAAGGATGCTTCAAAGGCGCTGAGAAAAGGGCTGTCTCTTACTTTTTTTTATTCTGAGCTCACAAATATGAGTTTCAGATGTCTCAAAACACTTCCTTGTCAAAGGAAAAGGATGAGAGGTGCTGTCAGGTGGCTTTGTGTTGTTTTAAATTGAACAGGACAATTCATTTCAGTTGCAAAATGATTTGGTACTGGTTTTTCATTGCTGGTACCTGGTCTTTATGTTTGAGCTTGAGTGAAATTTTGATTTGATACTACACCTTCCTGGAAATAGTAATTTTGTCTCTTGACAGTACTTGTGCTTTGGACAAGCCTTTCCATTATCTTAAGCTTTGTGATTTGGCTGATGTTCTCTCTTTTTTTGGGTTGGGGGGGTTATCTTGCAGTTGGCTGATTGCGACTCTGGCTCAACTCAACCCTCTCTTTGGGCCGCAATTAAGCAATGAAACAATCTGGTACCTTAAATATCACTGGCCTTAAGGATGTCTGTCCTCTGCTGAAATTTATTGACTAGGTGAGTATGATCAGATTTATTCATATTTTTGGTACATTAAAGCTTCAGGAGAAATAGAGCAGTAGTTGTAAGCAGTGTGTTTGGAATTGCTAGCTGTTTTGCAGGAATCTACCTTTATGTAGGCTGCAACAAAACATCTTCTGGATGTTAATCTTGACTGGATGCCGTGAAAAGCTTGGTCTGAATTCATGCCCAGTTGTTTTTCTCTGCTATCATGTCATGTGGTGCTGTGTTCAGTGAGCAGGGGTTTGTAAGGAGAACAGAACATTTCTTCTACCAATAAAGAAAACAATCAGGCTGGGGTGTCTTTTACGAGCTGGCGTAAGTGGATTTCCTAATCTTTAAACATTGTTAAATCTCTCTTCAAGCTTACTACCATTTCACCAGGACCCGGCCTGATTTCCAAGGCGATAGAGAGTTGCCCTCACTCATCTGGGAAGTCATAGTGAGAACTGCAGTTAGAATGGTTCTTATCTCCTGTCAAAGTACAGCACTAACACTGAGCTTACACATGAATGTTGGTTTGGGTTTTGTTTTTTTGTTTGTTTGGGTTTTTTAATAATAGCCTGTGTGTAACTTTAATCATAGATGAGCCTGGTGGTTGCTCTCTGGGTAGTGCTATTGGAATGCTGCTGTTGCTGTTCTTGGACATGCTTTCTGACATGACCTGCAGTAAATACAAAGTCTGGTACTACAACTACCATGATGACTTTGGGTTTCTTTGGAACAGCAGCATTTGGAGTTGAAGGCTCAAATGAAGGATAACTGGAAAGAAGTACCCATGATTTTAGTTCTTATGCTGGTAACTGAATAACTTAGGCATGCTTAATTTTTTACCTGTTTGGGGTAGGGGTTTTTTGTCCTTTTATGTTTAACTGCCTACCCCTTTGCTGTTACTACTTTAACTTCTGTTTACGGAAGTCCAATAGCAGCAGACAGATGACAGTTGATGTTACAGCTCAGATAAATGCTGTCTGTAAAGCATCCTGAACATTTACCCTGAAGCAAAGCTCCACTGCTGCAAAGCAGGCTTCATCTGAATTGTGGTGTTGTCAGACTGGCATGTGTATGCGTCTGCATCTTCTCTTCTAAGCAGCAAGCAGAAGCTAAGGGTAGGCTCAGCCCTGCTTCAAGTAGAGAGGCCTGTAATTAGGCAAGTCAGTCAAGCTGTATTTCCTGGGTGCATTTTCACTGCTCTTATGGTAAGATATAATGAGCTAGCTAAAACGGAGACCAGTGTATTCTGGTAATGGGCATACAGATTCCTGAATCCATAGGATAATTCAGTTGCTTGGGATCTGAAATGGTCTGTGTGCTGCAACCAGCAAGGAGAAACTGGAGATGAGATACAACTCTTGGACTCCAGCTGCCTGATAAAAGAATCGGGCTTTCCTCTCCCTTTCAGTGAAGAATTTTCCAGAGGGCTGAAGGTAGATCTATACTGAGGAATAGGGGGAGCTAATGTGGGGTGGCCAGTAAGTTTATGTGAGGAGCTGTCATTTTTAAGCTTATAAGTGGAGAATTTGAGGCCTATATAACACACACTGTTGTGTTCTATGAAGCAGTTTGGTTTAACCTTTGATATGTCTGATTTCATTAATTTTGGAATAAAATCAAAGTTCTCATCATCTTGAAAAAGAGTGGTTTAAAGTAAAAGCCTATAATAGTCTTCAAATATCCTAGTTAAATATTTTTTTTTTCTTATTAGAAATGTGCTATTACAGGACATACCGTTCTCCATGATCTTGTTTGAATTACTCTTGTAGTGTTGAGCGAGCTGAGCAGTAAGGAGGTGGCTACCTTGATCAGGCAGCAGTGTCCTGTCTTGTGCTGTTGTGTGCCTCTGCACTCAGGACCTCCTGTTGAGTTTCTCACTAGACAGGAGCTGTGAATTAGATTCCATCTGATACTGAATGGAATCCCGTAAGTACAGCTACTGTTTCATGTTTGGGCAGTTATTTTTGGCTTTTAAGAAGTGTTTTTCCAGCACCTATTTTACTTGACCAGCAGAACAGGCTGAAAATGCACACAGAAAGCCTTCTAGCATTCTAGTGAGGAGCTCCTGCAGACATTGGCTTGATCGAGCTGTGCCAAATTACAGAAGATTGGCCTCTTTTAGGAGAGTATCCCTCCAGTTCAAGTGATGATGATGTATCAGATGACTTGTCTTTATAATCAAGATAATGGCTTGGATGGCAGGGCATAAGAAGATGCAGACTTCTGTAGCTGTGGTTAATGTGGGCTGTAGCCTCTTCTAAGCAGTGTGACCCAATGCCACCTTTTCTCTGCAGATTTGTTGATTCACAGTCTCTGTTCTCAGACCACGAACTTTCTTCATGCAAGTGCAAGAAGTATGATCCAGATGACTGGATGCTGCTGCAGCACTGAAAACTTTCTAGGAAAATAGTTGTTCTGTAGCTTGTAATGTAACTGGAACTACTTGAAGTAACTTCAGAAATGAAACTGCTAAGAAAGAAAGTAGAGATTATTCTTGAAGGTCCATGCAGGTGAATTATCTGCAGTTCTTCACTATTTCTCGGTGCACTTATGGAATGGAAATAGTTGTGGTTACCAGCCAGGTCTTCAATTAGCAAACTGTCTCCATGGAAAGCAATAATTTAAGTTGCCTCTTGCTTTGCAGGTAAAGAAGAGATTTTCTCCAGATGAAACACGCCACTGCCCAAAGATGCCCTTAACATAGTTGGCTGGATACCAAGCCTGCATTAATGCCTTAACCTTTCTATTGTGCTACAAATGGCTTGTTCAAAGCCCTATATTTTTTCCTACTATACCTTTAACAGTGTGTCTAATGCAGTTCATACTCCTTTTTGGTGCTGTAAATTTTTGTCTGTTAACTTCATATGTGATGAAAATTTCTAAAGTTTTTATGGGTAATAGCCTTCCTGTTCATCTTGCTGACTCTGTAGGAAGATTGTATATATGTTACAAGCCGTAGGTTGTCTGTTGCTGTGCTGTTCACCCCTGTTCTGTTTGCTTGCACTCGGAAGAAATGTCTGCATTAAACTGTATGAGGGGAGGAGAAGCAGCACATGTTGATGGCATTTCTTTTTTTAAATGAGTTGTATTCTTGGGAAATTTGGCCTTAAGTTTCTCATGCCTGGAAATAAAACTAATCCTCTGCTTTATACAAAAAGTTCTTGTGCCATGTTTACCTGTTATGATGTGCTTTTCAGTGGGTTTAATAGTTAGCCAGTGTTGAGCTGAGGAAACTTAGCTGTTGTGGATGAACTGTAATAAAGTTGTGTTGTGTGATGAGATGAGGATCCTTGCTGTCTGTATCAAGACCTCTCAGGTAGTTCTAAAATAGGTCTAAGTTTGCAATTTAAACTTGCTGAAAGGCTTACAGGAAAAAAGTGAATGCTTTGTTAGCTCAAGAGCCTCTTCTCCATGTACTTCCCATTGGCCGATACTGGGGACACTCTGTAGCAGAGGTAAGGTGACTAGTTTGGATGAAGCATGAATAGTAATTTTGATAGACATTTATTTACTCCCTGGCCTTTCTCTAGGATACATACAGCAACAAGCAGTTTGAATTCACCAGCAAACGTAATTGTTCTATACTTGGTTGACGCTTCAGATGGAATTGCAGGCCTGATAAAGCACATGGCAACGTAGGCCAGAGATGAAAGACTGCTGAGGGTCCTCGGTGCCAGCTGAGTCTGCGGGGCTGGGACTGAATCTAGTAAGTCGTGTGCTAAGGAATCGCTTCACAGGATATAAATACTGCTGCATCACAGGAGTCTTTGGGTGTACTTCTTACTTCCTTACGTCATGGCCAGATAAACGGAAGTTATTCCTTACTGTGTTCTGTTCTTGTGCACAAGATGTAATGGAATTGCTCGTTTTTTTTTCCTCTTGGATAGCGCTGTTTTCAGTGGGATAATGTTTGTTACTGTACAGGAAATGCCAACATCCTGACAAAATGCTGTAACTTGCAGTGGCTGAAAACTGGGCAGCGTGAATTGCAAAATAAGTATGGACATGTCCATTATGTTACAAATCAGCAGAGTGACTGCTGGGCCTGCAGTAGTGGGGTTTTCCTCAAGTTACCTACTACAGAGAGATGTACTTTAACGTGTGAGAAGTTGCTCTATAGTTTGTGGCAAATGACTCCGAAGAAAACTGGAAACCAAATGATCTTACAAAAGCTTAGGTGGTGGTGGTTCAGTTGGTGTTTCTGAAGCATGTGGAGCATCGTATATGTTGAACTCTTGAGGAGGGGGGAAGAAATGCTTCAGGACATCATTGACAATTTTGGGTATGTAACAGTTCTTAAAATATATTGGTCTGCCTGACATTTACAACAGAAAAGAAACTGTCCAGTGGCAAACATCAGTATTGGTGTTACCGCTTCTTGTAACAAGCTTTCTGTTCCAGGTTCTAAGCTGTCACTTGTAGAAGATACAGAAGTAAAACAGAGTTATGTGCATGTGACTGTGGGCGAATTTAATGTAAAGAGCTATTCAAAGCTTCGGTCAACAAGCCGTAGTTTGGTTTTTATTTAGGTGTTTTCCAGATCAAGATGCTTCCCTCTATCCAACTGGTTAATATTTTCTCTAGGGCATATACCAGGTAGTAGCATGATTGAAGAAGTTGAGAAAATGTGGTGTGTGTTGTCCTGAATGCTGTGTGACCTGCTGTCTGCATCGTGATTACAGGATGGTCCACTCTGTATCTGCCAGGAATTAACATTGCTCCAGGTAACATCTTTTATTTTTTTTTTTTTTTTTTTTTTTTGTATGTATAAATGCAGGAAATCAGAGCAGACGCAATGGTGTTTAACAAACACTGCAGGTATCAAAGCCTGTAACAGTTTCCACTTGTTCTTGCTACAACAGAACACAAAGTGTTAAAGTACACCTGAAGGAAATGTGCTGGTGCTTAACATCGATAAAAAGCCAGGTCTGCCCTGATCAGCCTGATCGTCTGTGTGTTGATACTTTAGGGGAAGGAAGATTGAAGAAACTGACTCCATCATGAAGTCATGAAGACTTGAGCTTGTAAATATCGGCAGCAGGTAGAGCAAGTGTTCAGGTTGGGGATGTTTCAAATGCTTTTAACTTCTTACATTAATATGGTTTAGGAAACTCATGGGAAATTGCTCTGCAGAGTGTCTGGAAGCTTGATTTTCCTCTGCTGTAAATTATGGCAGTGTTTTCCATCTGCCAGGGCTTCAAGTCAGTTGTCAGAGGTGGGATGCTGCTGTTTCTGGAACCACATATTACCAGGTCTCTGGGGCAAAACCAACCCGTTGCTCTTTTTATTTATCTGGCCAGCCATGGTGGGGTTTGGGGGCAGAGGAAGGAGATCTTGTGACAGGAGTTAAATACACTTTACACGCTGAGGCTGGAGGCCAGACCCCTCTCCGGTGCGGGTGTCAGGCGCCGTGGCAGCGGTGTCCCCCGGGGACAGGACAAGGGGGG
>NW_009935775.1:0-1582 GCF_000696875.1 Nestor notabilis | reverse complement strand
CGGCCCCCCCCGAACACCTCCCCCCTGCGGCGCCAGGAGGGTCGTACGGGAGCGGCCAGCGAGGCGCCTGCGGCTTCGTGCTAAGCCCCGGCAAAACGGCAGCGAGCCCAGGGGGTCTCGGCCGAGAGCCACCCCCAAACCGCGGGGTGCACCGAGCTGTGCAAAACCAGCACTTCATTGGTAAATTCAGGGTTACTGAGTAGCCTCACTCCTCTAAGCACCACCCCACCCTGCACAATTTCCCGATTGATTTTTCACTTTCAAAGCAGATCAGGCTAAATTTGGCATAGCTCCTGTTCTGACCAAGTCACCGTTGACCCTACTGTGCCTTGGAACGTCTTAAATAAATGCAAAAAACCCACAAAAAACATGCTGCTTTGAACCAAAACCCGGGTCTGAGCAGCTCTGAACAGATAAAAACACACATAAAAATATATTGGATCAAATGGAAGTAGCTTTAAAAAGAAAAGAGTAAATTTAGACTGCTTGGCAGAGGTCTAGCTCTCAGACACATATTTATATAACAAGGCCGCTTTGTCCTTGTTACAAATTGTTTGCTTTTTAATACTGATATGGCTAATGGAGCTGCAGAGCACACTGAGTACTAAGTATACAATATGCACACAGCAAATCAGTTTTGGCAGCTCCCCCTTTTAATGAGCATGCCTTTGATGATATGAGCAGGAAACATAATTATGATCTAACTTGCAAGTTTGAATACATAAAAGCATGAAACTGTGGCTCCCCCATCCCTGGAAGTGTTCTAGGCCAGGTTCTATGATTCTGTGCTGGAGCTACAAACCACACTGTGATTGCAGTTCTCTAGTATTGACAGATTGGTTTCTTTATGGTGGTCTTGGATTTTAAGCATTCACACTATTTGAGAACAAGCAGACCATCTCACACACCGCTTTGTGCGTGCCAGCACACACAAGGAACACATCTAGACCTCTACCACATGTGAAGAAAGTCACAGAATCACAGAGCGGTTTGGGTTGGAAGGGACCTTAAAGCTCATCCACTGCCAGGGATGGGGCAGCCACAGCTTCTCTGGGCACCCTGTGCCAGCACCTCAGCACCCTCACAGGGAAGAACTTCTTCTTTACATCTAATCTAAATCTACCTAATCTAGCTAAAGTGCTCATAATCATACACAACGGCAATTAACGCGGGCAGCTGTGCCCGTGTAAAAAGCACACACAAAAGGCATCTGCCTCCGCTCAGCTCCCGGCGCTGCAGGTGCCTCAGGGCGGCAGCACTTCCCTCCCCGCCGGGGAGGGCACGTCCCCAGCCTGAAAACCGGTTGGTTACACGTACCGTTACTTACACACGAGTTTATCTTTACCTGAATCCCATGCCGCGCTACACTGCGGGAGGAGTTTCTCCGCTGCGCGAACACCACGCATGCACTACCAAACTACAGTTATTTAACACAAATGCTCCCAGCGGCTTCACGGGAGATAAGAAAAGGCAAAAACCGGAGCTGAGGCCGTGGGAGACCACCAGGGGCGTGAGTTACCGTGCGCCCTCCCGCTCGCCGGGCTCCTCAGAAACCGAGGAACCTCCCCTGAGGTCTGAGCAG
>NW_009935774.1:4291-9471 GCF_000696875.1 Nestor notabilis | reverse complement strand
TATCTATATATCTATATATCTATGTATATGTATAAATTACCACATGGGCTGGGTAGAGGGAAGCAGGATGATGATGGGGATGTGTGAGTGGAGGCAGGGGAGCTTTCAGTTGAACAGTGTCTTATTTCTTTTGTTAGATGTGCTACCTGCAGTCAAACTGAGAGAGGTAGTTAGTCTTCATGGTTTTGTTTAAAAATGTGGGCATAAAGGAAAAGGAACAGTTATTTCCAATTTTGACAGTAGAACAGGTAATACTGCTCTCAAGTTCCCTACTTCTCTTCTACCTTGTTATATTACTAATAACCATTGTGAGAAAAGTCCAGTAAATTATCAGGAATAAGTAGAAGATTACTGTTCTTAAACCAATGTTTTTATTATCTGATGCATAACAAAAGGAGAGGGTAGTGAAAGCTATGCATAAAATGTGGTTGGTTGTGTTTGAATGCTGAATCTTTTGCTTAGTCTTAAATAATGCAATTAACTCTTTTTAGTTGAAAAAAAAACAACCCACCAAAACTTCTGAAATGCATTGTTATCCTTTGTGAGCTATAAAATGCTTATCAATTCATGCAGTTATCTATTGTTGCAAGTTTTTTAATCCAATGAGTACACAGGTTCCTAAGAATAAGTTTTTGAAAATCAGTATGCCTTTTGTTAGAGGTATATAGAATCATAGAATAGTTTGGGTTGGAAAGGACCTTAAGACCATCTAGTTCCAACCCCCCTGCCTTGAGCAGGGACACCACACGCTAAACTATGTTGCCCAAAGCTCTGTCCAGCCTGGTCTTGAACACTGCCAGGGTATACAGAAACTTAATTATATTTCATTAATTTTAGTGAAACATACCTACAGGATGATGTTGATCACCAACAGTCACATATTCATATCTCAGCCAGTAATTTCAAGTGCAGTGCTTTGCCACTGGTTTTCCATCCAGCCTGGATATAACACTAATTCCTATAAAAAAGGAAGAGTAGAATATCTACAAAACAATTTGTCGGTTTTCTTCTGAATACATCATAGATTCAGTTGATGTATGTCCTGTGCCTTTACTTAAAAATTTTATCTATGCAGTCTATAAATAATTGCAGCTGAAAAGTCTGTGAGGTTTAGGTACATGATGAGTATACCCAAGCTGGAATGTGCTTGTTAAAAGCATCTTAAGGAATTCACAGTGATAAATTTTTGCAGCTTGTGGGACAAGTTGTTTCTTGTTCTGTCTCCTTGCTAAGAAAATTCACATTTATTTTTAGGTACCATAGTTTAAATTAATAATCTCAAATAACATTCTTGATGCATTTGCAGTTCACACTCATCAGTAATAGTATGGTGTTTACTAATTTTTGTTATTTAATACACAAAGAGAATGTATCTGAGAAGACAAAGAATGTTAAGCTATAACTCCTCTTAATTTTTTTTTTTTTTTCTGTATATCATATCTGTGTGAGACAAGTATACTGCTGCATCTGTGTACACCACTTTGGGGTATCAGTTGATCCCTGTTTCTTGCAAATATCTGCACTTACGGAATATACTCTGTACATGATTAGCATGCTTCATATATAGACTAGGAACTTAGTAAACAGATAATTTGTCATAAATAGCAAATGCTTTCATATGGTAGTGCATCAGAAGTTAGTGTTTAAAATCTTGAGCCTTAAAAAGCAGTGTTTACAGTCTGATAGTAATTTAATCATTATTTACTGATGTGTAAAGTAAAGTTAGCTATGTCACCAGTGTCTCTTGGATGATTTTGGACTAGGCACTTGTAATAGTCACGTGGTGACAATAAAATGTGTTAGATTATATTTTCTTTTTCCGTAACTGTAGTAAACTGCGATATTTGAAAATTTTTTACATTCTTTGGAGCAGCTTGGTAAAGATCTGCTTACCTAAAATGTAATTATGTGCCAAAACTGTATTGGGTGGTCATTATGGATTGGACAAAGAAATGAAAAATACATTGTAATTTACTATCCTGAATTGGCAGTACAGTACACTAGATGACTTAATAGGTATTCTTCATCCCCAAAACCTGTAATCTCTGCTAGCCTGCCCAGACTGTGCTCACACATACAGTGTCTTCACTAAGGAACTTGTATTTACAAATAGACACGCAGATGTTGAAGAGCAGTAGGCTGGAGGATGTACTTTTTGCAAGTTACCTCATAAGAACATGTTTATCATTCCTCATTAGCTGCCACAAGTTGGTTGTTCAAATTTTGTTGTGACTTTTGTAGTCTAGATGGAACATTTGACAGTGGTTAGTCTGACAGATGATTCTCCACAACAGCAATAAAAGCTGACATTGTAAACACCTCGTCATTAAGGTAAGCTTACAAACAAGCTGTTGAAGATCAGATTGGTTTTCCTTTCTTAGCTGATAGGGAAGAATAATTATCCCTTATTTGCTTATGGAAGTAAATAAGTTTAGAGTTTAAAAACTTGTCTGTGGCTCCTTAAAATTACTTCCCCCTCTTTTGCACTGCTTATTAAGGCTGCAATTATACGTGTTAGCCAAAGCCCTATTTTGAAGGCAAAGGAGAGAGACCCTGCAACAGCTTAGGGGAGTGTAAGGCGACAGGCTGTATCCAGATATGAAATCCCTTTGGATATTTTTATATAGTTTTTACTATCAATATAAGTAAAGATCAGGGGAGACATTTACGTCATCTGTCTAACAATCATTCAGAAGACTACAATTTACACCTAATTCACCTGTTGTTTAGCTGAACTGATGTCTACCACCAAAGCTAGATGCTTAATGGTAAATGCTTGCAATTACACCAGCACTATTCTGGTAGGATGAAACCAAACCTGTATCTCCAAATCTGTCTTGAAGTGTTTATAACGATTGATAATGATAAGGATGTATATGTGAGATTTATGTAATGAATGAGTCTACTTAGGTACTGATGGGTTGCTTTTTTTTTAATGAATGGAAAACTTCCCCAAGTCACAAATAATTAATATCCGATTTAGAAGAGATATCTCCGTTGCATGTTTCTTTTGCAGTATCATAGTGGTGTGGGATTTTAAAAGTGTCAGAATTATAATCTAATTTAAATCCATAACGATTTAGACTTTCTCACTTACTCTCTGAAATGGTGATGAAAAAAAGATAAAATGCTGTGCGAGTTTATAAATGATTGTCCTAGCTGCATCTCAGCCTGATGTAGCTGAGCCTAAAAAAAATATATGTTTAAAAATTTTGATGTATTTTGTGATTTATCTTCCTTACGACAGGTGGCTTTGCCATAGGGCGTTCGGCACTCTGCTCTCAGGAGCTGTTTTTAGGGAGGTAAGGGCAAATTAGTCTGTTAAGAGCCACATTAAAATAACAATGGGCTTGGTATACAGTGGGACTTGTGTGTCAAGCCAGCTGCAGTATGAAATGGGCCACACACACAGAGATCTCAGTGAGGGGCCATTGAGGCTGGGCCAGCTAAACTGCTGCCACCTAAACAAACACCATCACAGAATCAGTGATTTAGCGCTTGATCTAAGTAGGTGACCACTTGGAAGTAAATCTTTCCAAGTACTTTAGCGAGTCTCTCCACATATAATAAATAATGGAAATCCGGCAAGATTTTTTTTCTTTGCACTGTCAATTACATTGATTAAATAGTCTTTGATAAACAATTATTTGAGTGCTAGCAGTCGTCTTTTTTGCAGTACTGTGACAGCCTCTGTTTTTTTTTTTTCTTGCTTTTTGTGTAAATTTGTAAACAGGGAGGATATGAGCTCAAGTAATTCCACCTTAGATACAGTACTGATGCTGATTAGGCTGATGGAAGAGATACTGTTATTTGTCTGTGCCATTTCCTGTGTCTGCTTTTCCCTGGTTGGTTCTGTGAGTTCATTATGAGTTTACAAGAAGTTAAAAATAGTTGGAGAAATTCATACTAATTGAAACTTTTCACAGCATACTGAATGAGTGAGGTAGAATTGGTAGAGCGCTTTATGCTGTCCAAATTGTCTTGGTTCAAGGTTTGAATAGCTACTTTGCTCCAAACCGCCTAGGATATGTTGTTTGGATAACAAAGGTCACTGAGAGTTCAGATTGTTTCACAGGCAATTCAACTAACTGCTTAACTGAAAAGACAGTAGGATGAAATGATTAATTTCTAGGTCAGTGTAAAAGCAATGATTCTTCTGTATCATTTATATCTGTGTACTTTAGGATTTAAAAGTGTGCCTTTGAATGAGTTTCTTGGAAGCCTGGTTTAGAAGTAGCTTACTAATGTGCCTTATGTAATTAAAACTTTAGGTGTTATTTTTTGTGTAATCTCAGAGTTCTAAGTGCTACATGATTTTCCCCATCTTGCCTGATGTGTACCTTTAGGAACTGTTCAGGTCTCGTGTGTTCACTTTAAATGCAGTGGATCACTTCTGTAGCCTTGAGGTAAGAAAAGTTGTTCACTTGGTTTTTTCCCAAATATTAATATGTGTACAATATTTGACAAAAGTCCTGGAGAATTAAGTTATTATGTTTTTTCTTGTTTATTTTTAATAAGTTATTTGATTGCTGCTTCTGATAAGCAATGGTTTGGGAACTTTTGGGAAAGTACATTTAAAATACTGATACTATATACTTCTAAAAATGAAGGATTATTGAAAAAGGAAGACTCAAAAACTGCAGTGAAACATTACCTGTTAGTATTTGTGAATTTCACTACAGCTATCCAATGGGACAAAAGTCATAGTTTAACTGTTTTAAGACATATTGTAAATGATGCTATAAAGAGCATTTTCTTATTTCGCAAGTGCAGTGACTGTCTAAATATATTGAAAATAACTGTAAAATCTTTCTAAAATAGCAAAATAACAGAGATTCATTTGTTTTATACAAGCAAAAAAATAAGTTGTACGTTCTGATGTTACTGTGTTGTCTCCCCTTCCACCTTTGCAGGTCCTTCATATTGGCATACCTACCGTGCATTTCAAATTTCTGTGTACACAACAAGTATTACTTTTACTTTTACAGCAGAGTACTAAATGCTTTAATTTTAGGAGGAAAATATGTAACTCACGGAATATTGACAAGTCTTAGTTTCCCAAGAAAAATATAGAGCACAGTAGATGCTCTGGAAAAGAGATTAGTGTGTGTGTGGCTCTTGAAACTTTTACTACAGGACTCTAGCCCCATATTCTCTGTAAGGATGAACAAGAGTCAGAG
>NW_009935774.1:0-4260 GCF_000696875.1 Nestor notabilis | reverse complement strand
GCAGGAATTTCACCTATGTTTTGCCTCAGAAAGGCTTTTACAGCTACGCAGGAAGCATTCATATCTCTACCTGCAAAGGCACAGGAAAACCCTTAAGCATAGGATGATAATGTTTTGTTAGATTTTGCATTCACTTAAGATAGAATCTTTACCAGTATAAAATACTGAATGGATACATTTTAACCCTAAAACTAAATGCTTCCAGTTAATTTTGACACATACACTGGTTTTGCTACAGTTAACATACTGAAATTGTCTTGAAATGTAGGAAAGAGCAAATTTGAGATGTCCAATTTTTTTAAAGAGCTGGTAAATACAGAAATATCTTTGTGTAATGTGATGCAGAAATAAGGTAGCTGTGCAGTGAGGAAGATGTTATGCCTCCTGCTCCTTTCTTCTTTTAAATTGCAATGACATGATATACATATATCTTTGCTTGCTCACTTATCTTATGAAGTCACTGTATATTAGTAATTCTGACTTAAAGTTTTCTCTGAGAAATGAAAGTAAGTTCCTAGTTTGATTGTCCAATAAGCAGAGCAAGCTCAGCTGTTTTCTGGTGGAACAGTACTATTCTGATTTTGCTACCTCACTATAACTATACCTCACTGTAAACTTGTGTCTCACTTTAGGATTTTATGGGATGTTAGTTGTGGCCTGTTAGATGTCAGACAGCATGTGGTGTAGGTTTGGGTTTTATCACAGAGGACAAAGTCTAGGTCTCTTTGATGTGAAGTTTAGAATTTGAAGCCAAATAGCATATATACCTGAAATCTTTTGTGAGTAAATATTAATTTAGAATTGTTCTAAAACGTATTTGTATCACTAGAAAATTCTTTGGAAGGTAGGTTCTCCATTTTTTAAATCAGGAACATGCTTCTCTTACAAGAGATACGTTTCCCAGAGAGGCAATTACAGTGTGCAGTTTGAAGAGTAGGTTTCTGGATAGTGTCATTCTGTGGAAAAGCTCTTCCATAGAAAATGATTTGTCTTGGGGTTTGGGATTTTTCTTTATTTGTTTGTTTTTTATTCGTCTCAGATGCCCCTGCAAATATCATCTGCCATTTCATTTAAAATTTAGTTTTAATTGCTTTTTTGGATATAAAATATAACTGGTACCAGTTTGGGATTTTGGGGTTTTCAGAATGCAAATCCTTGTCTTTCTGTATGTGTTCTCTGGCAAATCTAAATTTTGGGGATTTTTATTTTTTTTAAGACTTTGAGATACAGAATTTTGTTCTGCTCATATAAGCACATTGTATTAGTGCCCATTGTCTTAACATTGTCTTCTCAGTGCATGATTAATACCTGTAGGTTAGTAGTGTAACACAAATGTGTAAGCATAGGCTATTTCGTGGTAACAGAACCTTGCTAGTGCTCTTAGGGGCTGCAGAGGTACCAAAAAAGTGGAATTTGGAAGCAGTCAGTTTTTTTTACTGCTCATTCAGTCTGGATTATCGCAATATTACGTTATTCTATATCATTTCACCTGACTCAAATGGGGGGAAGGGAGGGCAGGGAGTGGAAAAACCTCTCCAACGCTGTAGGAAATCAGTAGGAAAAGAAAAATGATGCCTGTGTGTCCTCATCATCTCTGGTAATAAACTGCATTCTTCAATCCAAGAATCACTGTTGTGGCTTTTGTTACCAAATACTACCCATTGCATTGAAGTCAGATGTGTAAATCTCACCAGATTGTCTTCTACCTACTATGTGGGACTTCAGAGGGATCCTCTTAGGTGAGAAGATCTTCTGGTTTGCAAAGTGATGTTTTTCAGTAGTAGTTCCTGTTAATAAACAGATTTATTTTTTTTTTAGTTTTGTCTGGCATCTCTGCATTCCTGTGTTTTCTGAACAGAAGCTGTTTTGTCAATGATTTGCTTAATCAGGTACAAGCTATATTATGGTCTGTGTCTATACAGATAAACTGATAAGTGTGGGTTATTCGTGTCCTTATTCTGAATGATTTTAAATTGTTTTTTTCTTACTAGAAAATAGCTCATGAATAGATGAACTCTTGGGTGATGCTTGGTATACTTGCAGTTTAGCTTGGGATAAAATTCTAACTTAGCTAAAATAATGTCATGTAGAACTCAAATTACCATCTTTCTCAAATTTTCAGCTGCTGGTTACATTTTATACTAGTTCTCTGTGCAGTTAGTTTGTTTCTATACAACTTGAAAAGCAATAGGAGGTGGATTTTTATGGCTTCATCAGGGAACTTGTTGCCTTGCAGTTGTGTTTTGTAGCTGATCAGTTTTAATTAGAATGAGAATTTGTTATTCTGTGGATAGCCCAGTCCATTCCAGAAACATTATATGGGTGGATTTTGCTGTTTATTTGGAATAAACCTGACTGTACTCTTTCACTCAATCATGAATCTATATGCTTCTCCTTTGAACCTAATCACTCTTGGGACAAAAAAAGAAACTTACTAGCTCAAGCCATTAATTGACAATTACAGCACAAGTAGAAGCTCTAGTCCAGATGAGGTGTCAAAGCCCGAGGTAATGTGGTAAACTTGGAAGTCTGAAGATACATTGTTGGAGAAAAACTATGAGTTTATCTAGCCTTTACAAGTACTGTTTTATTCACGTTACTGTTTAAGCTAAACAAAAATCGTGTTGAACACTCATGCATATCATGAGAATGTGTCTCCTAAATAATCTAGAGGCAGGTGATATTTTTTTAATTTCAAGATTTTTTTGTTTTTGGTTTGTTGTTTTTTTTTTTGGTAACAGTTGAAAACAGAAGAATTTACTACCATCTTTTATTTCCCTGGGCTCACAAGGGAGTTAAAACAGTGTAGTATTGTGACCTGCTTTGAGAAACTGATTTTTGAAACCAGCCACCATTCACCATTTAATTTTTTTGTTGCTGTTGTTTTGTCAGTGTTACTGAGATTGTATGCAGAAATACATTACGCAGCATAGTTTTAATCTCATTAAGGAATAATGAGATGTTGTCAAGGATATAGGCCAAAACTGAGAATGTTAAGAATGCAAATATTAGTGAACAGCAAATGGAGGGATGCTTAAAGGGGTATTTCAAATATACATATATGTAGTTGTAACCTGATGTGAAAATTTTTTCCTGTGTCAATGGAAATTTATTGAACCCACTCCCAACAGGAAAGCATATCTATCTCCTCTATATCTCCCTTGAGACTTTACCTGTGGTATGTTAAGCATATTAACTACCTGATGCAGTTTAAATCTTATGTCGGTGATACAATCTGGGGATAAAATCAGCACGATTGCAAAAAGAATACCTTTTCTCTGGAAAAGAAAGTTCATCTATCAGTCCTTTATCTTGAGAAAGAATGATTAAAAGTAGCAAGTGAACCAAAGCTGTTCCACAGTCACCTCCAAAATTGCTTGATTAGTAATGAAAGGTTTGTTTCTCTGTTCTTTCTCTGAAAGCATACAATATATCTTGTAGTAGCTTTAGTAATTTTCATGGATTTTAGTAGTTTATCCTGTGCTTTATCACTTTGTGTTTTGTTACATGTCCACCTTTAATAACATCTGACAGTACAAAAAGATATATATAACCTGACAGGGCTCTACCAACGTAATGACTGAGGGCACCACAGGATGCTTATTATCCAAGGTAAAAGTATTTTTAATTTCTGATAAAAATAATTCTGTGAGATTGTGTGTGGGAGGGGTTGGTGGTCAGGACTTGTCTGTTAACTCTTAGGCAGGCTACACCTTGGTTTTTGTCAAAATATCAAAACAGATTTAGGGGGCATCAGAAATGGATGAGTACACTGGTTTTGAGAGTGGGATCAGTGAGGTGAACACTTGAGCTCAACAGATTTCTTTTGTTATGCTGTGGCCCTTAAGAATTTTTGAATCCATTTTTCTAAAGCATCTATTTTCTTTGTGGCTTCATGTCAGGAAGATTTTAAGTTACTTAGTATTTAACATAGGGTAAGATTGAGACCATTTGTTGTGACCAAGTATCTTGATTTGTGGAAAGTAGTTGGTGCAGCTGCTGCTCTTATTTTCTTGTCATTATATTCTTTGGTTGGGCTGGTGGATCTCTGTAGGTTCTATGGCACTACCCCACCTGAAAACCCAAACGTGAGTAGAAAGATGGCACATAGGCATCCTTGGTGTCTGCATTTCTCATGAGGAAATGCACCACTTCTCTGGTGGAAGCAAAATCTTGACGCTTTTAATAGCAAAACTAGACTGTGAAAATCCAGGGAGAGATTTGAGCTGAAGGTGTGTCCTGGGTTCAGCTACAGCAGTC